>NW_026858838.1:0-132402 GCF_026571515.1 Ruditapes philippinarum
CGGGTTGAAAAAGGCAGACGACAACTACTAACCCAACGCTCAAATTTATAGACAAAGAAATAATATAGCATTTTATACGAGCAATTTGAAATAATTTGCATGTACAAAAATAATACAATTTATGCTATATACAAATACAATATACTTTTACATTCTTAGTATCGATGTTATACAGTATATTCCATAAGTTCATGAAAATATTAAATGAATTCAGTAAACCTCAATGTTTACAAATAAAAACGTGTATACACATATACCTGCATGCGAATGAAACTTCAGTAAAAAAACATATAAATGAGAGTGTATCGAATAAATGTAAACACGATACAAAATTATGTGAATTGCATTTAATCTTAGTATAAAATGAGAGTATAAAACCACCGTTTCCTTTTATTTATACTATCTATTAAATATGACAGTAAACTAGAAAACAGCACAGTTTAAACATACAAATCAAAATCTTACCGATGTTATCTCTCAAACTTTTTGAAGGGACGTAACTTGATTTCTTATATGTTGCACAAAAACAAGAGTTGCTTCCAATGCTACATGTTTGCGTAAATTGATATTTAAGATTATAGATTATACATTTTACGATATTAAATATTTCTACATTTAAATATCTTTTGATGTGGGACCAGTTAAATAATCATGACAAGAGGCACTATTTTCAATTTCGGCACCGGTGACATATATCCAAACAAATGTTCCCAATATTCTGTAAGTATATCCTTGAAATGTTATTATCTTTGAAATTAATTTAATAATTAAATGAGTTTTATTAAAATTTTATACCTTAAAATAACTTAATATACAATTGTAATTTAAACAATTGATATTTTCTTATTTGCGATAAACAATATATACTTTATTCAGAAGGTTTCTCTCACATATTTGCCAAAAAAGAAGAAATAGTGTTAAAAATGAACTGTAATGTTTTTGTGGGTTTTTTTTTCAAATGTTCCGAAGCGTGTCAACAGTCCTCTTTCAAACTTGAAAAATATTATCATTACTTTAAATATGTATGATAAATGAAAAGAAACATTATTTTTACCCTTGAAGCGAAAGTGATAAGCCTTTACCACCAGTAAAGAAATCTGGGAGAAGGTTTATCCATCGGAAGCTTAGATCGCAAAAAAATACATGACTATTGAAGACTCAGAGTCAGTCCAGCCTGCACATTGGTCCATTGCTATTGTTAGTACTTCATCTTTAAAATTCCAGGTTGCGAAAAATGTTTGAACATGAGTATTCTTACATTTTATTTTAAATGAGTGTGTTTCACATTTTTTCCAGAAAATTCATCCTCGGAGATGTTTCCGTGTCTGTGTAAGTCTTTGTCACTTTAATTTGGGCTTGTTTCGTTTTGCTTAAAAGAAACTTTCTTACAACTGATTTTTTGCTTGTTTAATTCAATTCTTTATTACTATTTGCAAAATATTACAATGACGTTGACGAAAACTTTAAACGCGGGAAAAAAAACTACAGAACACAAAAGAGTAGCTAGTAACAAATAACTACCATTGTAATTCAAACAGAATTATTGAAATAACATTTCTTGGTTCATCGGTTTTGTTGAATAAATTTATATAAATTATAACGCGTTGGTTACTTTGTTTGTAAACATGCATACGTTAATTGTATTTAGCTTTGTAGTTTTTTCTTTTGATAATATCGGTACAAAAATAAGTATTATCATTTCCTAAAAGACGTAAACAAGTATTTTAAAAGAGGGTGGAAGTAAGGAAAATGCACTTTTAAGTAAAATCAGTTTGGCTCCATTTTTCGAACAAAAAGTGGAGCTATTGTAGTGACCCTCTCGTCGGCGTCGGCGTTGGTAAACCAAAGTAATGTGACCGGTTAAGTATAGGAAATAACAAAAGTAAATGTCTTTTTATGAACGTATTATTCTTTTTATCTAATTAAAAGAAATGCAAAATGATGTCGAGATTATTCTTCAATATCTATTAAATGTAAACATAAAACAAGATAAGTTCTCTAATCTTTAGTTTAAGATTTGCCGCTGCGATATTCTTCTTTTATTTGGGCTAGCAGTTTTGGATCTTGTAAGATGTCGATAGCAGTGACTGCAATGGCTTTAGCGACAGCAATGGTATATTTCTGTGCCTCTTGATTACCTGTAATAAATTTAATGTATAGAAAATAAGAACACCTATAGAAGTCCAAAATATCAAAATTGAAAAGCAGTCTCGTTTTGATTGATTTTAATTATAAACGGCACTGCAAATTACAAGCTGTCGACCATGCCCCCTAGCACCGGCTTAAGCAAAATTATTCATTTAACATGATAAGGCAGAATGTTTGCATTTAGAAACATCTGAAGGTGTGTTCATACGGTGGTTATCATTGAACTTTCAATGAGACATGTCAGAGGCATATCATGAAATGCAACGTATGGTTTCTAAGTATAAGAGTGCGTGTGTCCTAAACGTGAAAACAATGGGCGAAACTAAATAAATAGAATTTTGAAAGAAAATCAGAGGTTATGAAGCTTATAGGTATACCTAAATATTTTAAAATTGATAAATGTTAACAAAATGATATCAAAATAATACCAACTTAAGCTGAATTACAATTTTCATAAATTCTTAAATTGATCTTATTCTTTAATGAATTTGAGTTCATGACTGGGGAAGAAAGAAGTGCAATATCAGTCCTTTGATCTTTAATGTAAATATGTTTCACATTTGACGTTTCATTACCTGATGCCACTGTGAATTCTTTCGTATGATTAATTGCATCAGTCCCAATGTAAAACATGGGATGTATACTCGGCGTTTCATACGACACATTTCCCATATCTGTAGATCCCGTCGGAACATTTCCATCAAAGTGTGCGACACCGTGTTTGTCGAAGTCTATGCCTAGTTGTGTAGCATTCTTATAATACAAATCACTCATTGTTTTGTTATTCTTCATGTCGTAGTAAGGTCTACCCGACCAGCTAATTTCTGCCTAGAAATAAATGTAAACCATCAATTACACTGCCAAAACATCTAATGTCTAACAAAGGTCTAAAGTGTAAGCTACTAACTTTGGTACTTGATACTGACACTTGATACCGAAATAGAAATAAAAATTAATTGAAATTAAACTGTGAACGTACTACATGATAACCATAGAAAAATGCTGACAAAGGAATAACATGGAACATTTTAGCATGCGCTACAGCCTATTGAAATAGATAAAGGATTGAAGCTAATCGATACATAAATGCTGTTAAGAAGACAGTATATATTTAGGGAAATCGCCAAACTGACAATGGCAAATTCAATTTCAAAGCAATAAATAAAAACGATAACACAAACTTTGCTGAGTAAAGTTTTTGATATTCGAGATACTCAACTGTACATCCTGTAGCCGCTGCTGCACTCTCGAAACATTTATCTAACTTGTCCATCAATACAGTGAGTTCGGATTTAGTGGGTGTTCTTGCGTAAAACTCTAATTCTGTGAGGTCGGGTATAATGTTTGGTTTTGATCCACCATTTTTTATTACACCTGTAATAAGGCCGTATTTATCAAGCATAAGCACGGTTAACAAGATGAAAGAAAGTAAGAAAATTGGGATTAAGATATGTACCTTTTATCAAAGTGTAACATGACCATAATGAATGAGTCATTAACGTTGCGTGAGTCGTTAACAATTAATTCTTAACAAACTTAAAAGATTTCAAACTCTCACTTTAACATTTTTAATATATCAACTTTTTTAGAAAAATAAGAGTATTAACGATGTAGATGTAGCTGACTGGTAAATAAATTATAACTATCTTAATATATGAATATTTAAGAACTTCTTATTGCTTTCTCGTCGTTCGATCTACATAAACTATATTTTCAAATACATTCAGGAATTGCTAGTTTCTCCGCAATTAACCGACTACGTTTTATCTTACATGATTTCTGAATCATGAGTGACAATTAACCATTCGACTCAATGTTTGAGAACAATGGTCATGCCCGATCTTGGGCAAGATGTATTTTTTCCTTGAACATTGATCTCGGTCTTTGACTGTAATGGCCATTTGGCCCACCACTTACTCCGAAATTATTTGGGAATAGTAGTTGATTGCTTGAAGAGAAACTCGTTACTACTGTTGGGTTATCTAGTCAGGTGGCGACCCCTGGATTACTAATACGACGCTCTCCTTATTTGGAAAAGCGGATGGGCAGGACACCTTATCAATTTGAAGCTGTAAGATGATGTATTATTTTCTCTGTAAGCTGTATTAGATACTTGGGATGACACCAAACAAACAAAATATGGATGTGACAAATATATTTAACCATTCTTCAGAAGTTTCTATGCAGAAAAGAGGATGTTTATAATTTTACAAACCATGAACTCTCCATGTTGGTTTAAACTGCTGTCTTTGACAAGAGACATTCTGATAACATAACACGGCTGCGTCAAGAGCGTTGACACCGTTCCAAGGGAAAGCACTCGCATGGGCTGATTGTCCATGATACTTGACAGTTACCCTGAAATAAAAATATTGTTTCAATACTTTTCCTTAATCATACGTACAAGACGATCAGTGTTAATTTCAATATCGCTTTTATAGTTAACAAAGTTATTATTTCCTTAAATGATATCATTAGATTTATCTATGATCGTATTGTTTTCAGTTTATTACTTTTTTATACAGTTTTTTTTTTCTCAAGAAGAAACTTTTCATTAATAGGTTTGACTTTGTTGTGAGTAATGCTTTCGAGGGATTACATTTTTTCCGGATTTATACTACACAACAGTGTTGTGTGGCAGCTGTAAAATGTTGCCCCATACTTCCCTTATTTGAGCGATCATTAATTCCAACACGTTTACGAGTAAGTGTTGAAAATTGAGAACCGCTCAAGTCGGTGCCAGGGATGTTGCACTGCACAATTTCATTATCTGTCTTGTCCACACTCAATCAAACCAAGTCTGCAGTTTTCATGCAATTTTGTTTCGAGTAATGCTTCCGAGAGATCACACTTTGTCCAGAATTTTATATCAATAAATTTATAAATGCCTTGAATTCTATAATTTCGGACAAGGGCCTTATCTTTTTAGTTTTTGCACGAAAAAAAGGAAAATAAGAACGAACTGTTCAATAGCTAGGGAATGAACTGCTGCAAGATTGAACGATGATGGATGTGCCATCATTGCTATATCAACGTCCTTGAAGACTCCAGCTTTTATCATATCAATTTTTCCACCGCCACCTTCTTCTGCGGGTGTACCGAGTATAGTAAGCTGAAATATTTATATCATATTACTGAAGGTTTACATGTATTTCCAGAAGACACAAGTTGAATTTTTCACTGCAACGTTATAACAGCTAATTAGATATACATGTAATATAATAATAATTATGGAACATGCTTTGGGTCGATCAAAACATGTCAATCAAAAAACGCAGTTTTAATCATGATCTTCATTTTTTTCTTTTAAACTACGTTTAAATTCTCATCGTAATATGATCATAAATGTCAATGTGATTTTCATTTAAATCAAAGAAAGCCGCACACAACTTCAACAAAACTTTTTTGTCTTCTTAAATTTCATGTAGCATATTTGCTCTTACAAGTAAGTGTACATCATTATGAAGGTATCGTTGATCTAATTACCTTTCCGAGGGGTTTCTCGCTGTTTCCTAGAGCAGCTCTAATACCAATACCAGAAGCCAAGCCGACCTCTGCGATCAAGTTATGTCCGCAAGCATGACCTATCAGAGGCAGAGCGTCGTATTCACATATAACAACAATATATGGACCGTCTGAGTTCTCGCCAAATGTCGATCTACACAAGGACAAGATATAAAAGGAAGAATTGTCATTTTTCGTTAACCTAGGAAACTCTTTATTCTTCCAATTCGTAATCCTGTTGATAATACTTATAACAATTTTGCGCTTGCTTTCTTTTTTAAAAACACGAAATGTTAAACTACATAATAATATTAGATAGTTAAATGTCATGTTAGTATTCAGTATAAATACCATTGTGTTATAAATACAAAATAAAATAGGTTATAACCTAATTGTAACAATGATACTATGCTAACTTTATGCCCTCACTAAATAAGTTATACATTTTCAAAGTTATATATGTATAAGATGAATTCAAATTGACAAATTTGTTAAATGGTTTACAGATTATAGTAAAACATAATCAAAATGTATTGCTACAAAAGACTGCCATACATTTTAATCAAATATATATGGTCCGGCGTGCAAAGAACATTGAGATATATAGTTAGTTTTTAATTATTCATGCGAAGAAGGAAAGTTTAATGGAAAAAAAAGAAATAAAATGGTGGAACGTAAAGTTTTTTGGGTTTCTTCTTATTCACTTGTACGCTCAGTGTATTTACTTGAATAAGTATCTACATGTAAGTATAATAAATGAAATCAGGTGAAATTATCATGTTTTAGCATTTGATTATTATAAAAAGTTAACAGAACATGATTAAAACTGAAATATTAATTCAGAAATAAAAAATGTTGTTTTTTGTGTGAAATGACCATTTATTAGCTTTATGTTGTAGTATACGGACGCCTGCATGAGAAAATCTTTACGTCCTTCAACAAATGATGTCAAAAGACTGTGACGTTGTTTCTGACGTTAAAATAAACCGTGGATTACTTTTGAAATGTTAAAGATAAATGTGATTAACATTTATTATTTTATGTATTACTTATGTTGGCCTACAGCTTTGAGTGTGTATAACTTTTATTCTGTAATAAAGAAAATCAATGACAAAATGCATTGCTTGTTATGAAGTACATGTGAGATTAATTCATACTTGCAGAACGGGATTGAAATGAAACCAAACAAAAACGATATACCTAAATCCTGTCTTTGTGATATAGTTTCTTTCAACTTGAAACCCTTTCTTCTCAAGGAAAGCTGTGATATTAGCGTGTGCTTTTACCTCCTCGAAATTTTCCCTCCGGGTTTTCCCAAATATCTTTACTGATTTTGTCTAAATCTGTAACAATTGTGTCTATTGCATCGTATGCCTTTTGTTTTAAGTCCATCATTTCTGGTTGTCATACACTGTTAATAGAGGCTTCCTTTCATAGAAAAATGAAATGATCCATCCTCTGCTATGGATATACTCTGCAATACAAGGGTAATTACGTGATCTTGCATTTATACAGATACTCTGTATGGATATACAGATACTCTGTATGGATGAACATTCACGTTTGATCTACTGAAAATAAGAACATTGATTTGTGTAATCAGTTAAAGGTTAGTTACTTAAAATGAAATCAGGTTGATAGTTAGTTAATGTTTAAATATCAATAATGATGTTTATAGCCTTCTTATATGTTTTGAAATTCAGAAAAAACACCTCATCGAGATTTATACTATAATGACCATTTGATGACATTTAATTTTGGTCATGATATTACGGTGGCACAGAGGGTGTCCATGTGTGTATTATAATTTATCTCGTGCGCACGAGATACTGTGCTCCTTTGATAACTATTTAACATTTACTTCATGATATTGTTTTTGCTTCTTTTTTTTTGTTGTTGTTGTTGTTTTGCTAAAGAAAACCGAATTATGTTTATATGACTATGACATTGCATGATTCTTTAGATTATTTTGGTGTATATTTCATATCATGAGTCATATTTATATTTCATGTAATCTTAACAGTATCCATGATCAATAAAATGTTGGTAAATTATACTGTATTGTGTTCAAAAAGTTTTATGTGATCATCAGTGCTTTACCTTGATGCACAGCCATTTTAAACTATTATTCGATTTTATCATTTTTACTGAATTTTCAGTATTCATACTTAATGATGATATGTACAAGTACTATCATATAAATACATGTATATTAAGGTGACAAGTACGTCATTTCGTGATCAATTTTACCATTAAAGATATTTATTTCAAAAACCAAACCAGTATGAAATGTACATTGAAATACATGAAAGTAATATATCAAATAACAACTATACCTTGCAAATGATATGTAGAACTGTTATAATTAAAAGTAACCGTCCATCTATTTATTATCCTATTTCACCCAAATACAATTTTCATAAATTTATAATCCTACTCGGCCTAGGTAAACAAAGTCGAGATTTATCTCTATATATAGAACACATGTCACTGGTAATTTAATATGTTGTAATGGTAAATAATATCTTTATTCATTCGACTGTAACAACAAATTTTTTTATTTAGGTTTAAACATAAAGTTCAAGGTCTAGTGTTTAGAAAGCTTATAGCCTATTTTTAAACACTATCGTGTTTGATTCCTCAAAATTACTCTGTACTGGTGACATTCGAGAAACAAATTGGGCTTCAAACTACAGGCCTCGTGTTGAAAGGCAGACGACATCTCATAACTACTAAACAACCGCTCAAATGTATAGAGAAACGAGCAATTCTAAAATAATTTGCAAGTACAAAAATAATACAATTTAGGCTATATGCAAATGAAACATATTTTACATGCTTGGTATCGATGTTATTTAGTATAGTTCATAAATTCATAAAAAAAATAAAATCTGTAAACATCAATGTTTACAAATGCACATATACTTGCATGTGATCAGCGTAATGAAACTTTTAAACACATATATACGAGAGAGTATCGGGTGAATGTAAACACGGTAAAAAACTTTGTGAATATATTTAATCTTCGTATAAAATGAGAGTACAAAACCATCGTTTCCTTTCATATCTATTAAATATGACAGTAAACGAGAAAACAGCACAGTTTAAACATACAAATCAAAATCTTGCCGATGTTTAAAATATTAAACTCTTGGATTTGTAATCTCCACTTCCACGTAAATCGAACTGAAGGGACGTAACTTTATTTCTAATATGTTGCACAAAAACAAGAGTTGCTTCCAATGCTACATATTTGCGTCTATATTGATATTTAAAGATAATACGTTATACATTTTGCGACATTAGACGCTCTACATTTAAATAATTAAATGTGTTCTATTTAAACCTTAAAGTAACCTTAAATACAGTTGTAATTTAAACAATGAATATTTTCATATTTGCGATAAAAATATATACTTTTTTCGGAAGGTTTCTCTCATACAATTGCAAAACAAGAATAAATTACATTTAAATATTTTTTGATGTGAGACCAGTTAAATAACAAGAGGCACTATTTTCAATTTCGGCATCGGTGACAAATATCCAAATGTTCCTAATATTCTGTAAGTATATCCTTGAAGTGAAGTATTATCTTTGAGATTAATTTAATAAATAAATGAGTTTTGTTTATAGACCTTTTTACGACGCGGTCCGTTGCTATGAAAAATCGACCGGAAGTAGTATTTCCCCGCACATGCGCAATCTGCGTAGGGCAAAAAAAGCATAATCTAACATAGAAATATAGAAGAAGTTCATAGACAATTCCGAGTAAGTTTAAGGTAAAAGGTAGAAAATTATATAAAATAGCTTTAAACAAAAAAAAGAAAAAATTGCTTTATAGCTTTGTTGCCAAGATTGCCATAAAAAGGCATGGAAAAGGAAATTGTTTAAGAATTCCCCCTTACGGTGGACCCGCTCACGGTCACGGACCTGACATTGAGATTTTTTTTCTAGAAAATGTGGAATTATATCTTTGATTCAAATGGGAGTCAACTCGATTGTTGTTGTAATAGTTCATAAAAAAAGATAAAAAAAATTAAAACATATAAAATCGAGGTTAATTAGCATTCTGAAAATAGTCAGAACAGGCCCGATGATAATGCATTTTTAGTGTTCAGTTTACCTGATTTCACCCTTTATCTGACTGTGATGCACAACAGATAATTTTTAGTCACATAAATATATTTTAAAAGTTGTTTTTTCAAAATCTTTAAGGAAAGTGAAATAACACTCATTTTATCCAGTTCCTCGTAACACATGTTAGTATTTTTTTAATGAAAGTCACACTAATTGTCACTTCACAAATCAATAATCATTGATGAGATCGGTATATATAAAAGTTACTTAAATTACGATTTTCATAATAGTACGTAATTATGGTTCTAAAACACTACAGTATCTAGCTGGAAACAAAGAACCACGGTCGCGTGTCAATCTGTTTGTCACTTACCGCCTGGCCAATCCAAAGAAATGTACAATACACATTGTGTAATATTATGTAACACAGGGGTAATAAAATTTAATCTTTAACACCCTGCTCTTTAAATTTAAATTACGGATGAATAAGTCGTCTAATGATACCTTAATTAAACAGACGTATTTTGTATGCGCCTTTTGACCATTGGATTATTAGTCCTGCATATTTATTATATATGTTATAAATATCAATTGACGTTTTAAGTACTTACCGCTCTAAGTCATCCAAACATTACTGTCTTCTGGTTAATATTACATGGAATCACGACTATAAAAACCTTAAAGTATCAAACACTGTTGTCAATTTTACTACGCTTTTGCTCTACGCAGAATGCGCATGCGCGAAATGCAACATAGGTTGCTATGGAAAAATGTATTGTAAAAAGGTATATACCTTAAAATAACTTTAAATACAATTGTAATGGATATTATTTTCATAATTATTTGCGATAAACAAAAAGAAGGTTTCTCTCATACAATTGCCAAAAAAAGTGTTAAGAATGAACTGTAATGTGGCTTTTCTTTCAAATCTTGCGAAGAGTGTCAACAGTCCTCTTTCAAACTTGAAAAATATTATGATAACTTTATATTATAAAATGGAAGGAACATTCTTAACCCTAGAAGCGAAAATGATAAGCATTTTCCACCAGTAAAGAAATTTTGAGGTCGCAACAAAATTACATGGCAATTGTAGACTCGGAGTCAGTCCATCCTGCACATTGTTCCATTGCTATTATTAGTACTTCATCTTAGAATTCCAGGTTGCGAACAATGTTTGAACATGAGTATTCTTACATTCCATTTGAAATGAGTGTGTTTCACATTTTTCTAATCCAGAAAATTCATCTACGAAGATGTTCCTGCGTCTGTGTAAGTCTTTGTCGCTTTTATCTGGGCTAGTTTCGTTTTTTTTAAAGAAGACTTCTTACAACTGCTTTTTTTGTTTGTTAAATTCAATTCTTTGTTACTATTTGCTAACAATTTTACAATGACGTTAACGAAAACTTTTAAAGTGCATTTTCTATATCTATACTTGTCTACGCCTTTTAAGAAATGAAGGTAATTATTTTTTGTACCAATTTTATCGACAGAAAAAATACAAACTTTAAGCTTAATGCAAACAAAGGAAACAACTAGTTACACTTTATATACATTTATTAAAACAAAACCGATGAATTAAGAATGTTATTTCAATAATTTTGTTTGTTTGAATTTCAATTGTATTTACTTGTAACTAGCAACTTTTTTGTGGTCTGTAGTTTTTCAATCATTTTAGCTTCTTTTGTTTTTGAAGAAAATGTGGAGTTATTGTAGTGACCCTCTCGTCGGCGTCGGCGTTTGTAAACCAAAATAATGTGACGATGAAGTATAGGAAATAACAAAAGTAAATATCTATTTAATGATTATTTTTCTTTCTATCTAATTTAAAAAATGCAAAATGATGTCGAGCTTATTCTTCAATATCCAACAACAACAACAACAACAACATTTATTAAGCATTAAACACCTGAAAGGTGCATATAGCCAATATTTACAATCATATACTGATGTGAACTTGAATATCCGTTAAATATAAACATGAAACAAGATAAGTTCTCTAATCTTTAGTTTAAGATTTGCCGCTGCGATATTCTTCTTTTATCTGGACTAGAAGTTTTGAATCTTGTAAGATGTCGATAGCAGTGGCAGCAATGGCTTTAGCGACAGCAATGGTATATTTCTGTGCCTCATGATTACCTGTTATAAATTTAAAGTATAGAAAATAAGAACACCTATATAAGTACAAAATAGCAAAACTGAAAATGCTGCAGACTCGTTTTGATTTGAATTTCATAAAACATCTAAAGGTGTGTTCATACGGTGGTTATCATTGAACTTTCAATGAGACATGTCAGTGGCATATCATGAAATGCAACGTATGGTTTCCAAGTACAAAAATGCGTGTGTCCTAAACAAGAAAACAATGGGCGAAACTAAATAAATAGAATTTTGAAAGGAAATCAGAGGTTATGAAGCTTATAGGTATGCCTAAATATTTTAAAATTGATAAATGTTAACAAAATGATATCAAAATAATACCAACTTAAGCTGAATGACAATTTTCATTATTCTTAAATTGATCTTATTCTTCAATGAATTTGAGTTCATGACCGAGAAAGAAAGAAGTGCAATATCAGTCCTTTGATCTTTAATGTAAATGCTATGTTTAACATTTGACGTTTCATTACCTGATGCCACTGTGAATTCTTTCGTATGATTAACTGCATCAGTCCCAATGTAAAACGTTGGATGTATACTAGGTGTTTCATACGACACATTTCCCATACCTGTAGATCCCGTCGGAACAGTATCACTACAATGTGTGACACCGTATTTGTCGAAATCTATGCCTAGTTGTGTAGCATTCTTATAATACAAATCACTCATCGTCCTGTGATTCTTCATGTCGTAGCAAGGTCTACCCGACCAGGTAACTTCTGCCTAGAAACATATATATGAATGTAAATATCTCTTTATTCGGGATACAAAACAAAATGCTTACAGATAAGTATTCTTATGAGAAAATGAAATATGCAGTTTCTCTTCCTAATGCACATGACTACACTTTTAAAATCTATTTTGTGGTTTGTGTAACTAAGTTAATGTATCTTTTTTATTTAAATAGATTATAATGAACAGTTAAATCAGAATGTTAATGTTAAATGTTATTGGACATTTCTATCTAAAAAAACATCAATTTACCAATGATGACAGGAAGTATTTCAACTGTGAAAAAATAAATGATGTTTTGAACCTCTAGAACCAAAATTATTTCGACATTTTATCAATTTAAAACGGACTTCTTGAATGTAACGAGCGTTCAAGGACACGATAGCAAAGGGACACGATAGCAAACAATATTCTTGCAGTTAATGCAACTGTTCGAACAAAATGTATATATGACAAAAGAAATACATTGAAAAAAAAGTTAAGCATGAACTTCAGCGCCAATTAAAACATATTAAGAATAGGTTATATTATAGTATTTTCCCCTCCGAATCAAGAATATTATGCTCCTGGTGGTAGGTTGATATTACGTAAAATGGCCACATTAACAATTGCCAGTTGAAATAAAAAGGAGGACAAAACGTTCACACAAACTTAGCTAAGTGAAACTACTTAACTGCACATCCGGTAGCCGCCGCTGCGCTCTTAAAACATTTATTTAACTTTTCCATCAATTCAGTTAGTTCGGCTTTAGTAGGAGTTCTGGCGTAAAACTCTAATTCTGTCAGGTCAGGAATAATGTTTGGTTTTGATCCCCCATTCTTTATAACACCTAAAATGAGACTTAATATAGCACTAGAAACAAGATGAAAGATAGAACGAAAACAACAGTATTAAGATTACTCAGGATATCATCACCTTTTTAGCTTGTATTGACGGAATTTTTAAGTTATTAACTGTAACATGAGCATTGTTAACGGAACACAAGCCAGATTAAACTTTAGATGACCTAGGCATTAACGTTGTAAGAATCTTTAATGATAAAACATAAACAGAATGAACAAATTTTAAGAAATTTTGAAAATCTCTTCCAATAGAAAGATTTCATAAGTTCATAACAATTGTAGTTCATAAATTACTGAACTCATTACAAATATAATATCCAAATATGGCAAGGGATTTCTTAACACATTTATTTACAGCACAAAATGCATCATACCAGTTGTACCGTATTAATCTACCGATCAGCATCTTAAAGGCTACATATAATACTGGTTAATAAAATATTATAAAAACAAACTGTTCTATGTATGCACTAACATAATATATACAATCATGTTGTATAATCAAATATCTGGAGAAAGGGTGATCTCTCAGAGGCAGTAATCACAACAAAATTAGATGAAAATGATTGATTGATTGATTGATTGATCGAGTGATTAAGCGATTGATTGATTGAGTGAGTCTGTACTTGAGGAAGTATGAAAAAAGTTTAACATCCCTCACGCATCTCTAGCACCAGCATGAGTGGTACACAATTTTCAACACTTAATGTTTTGGAAACTACAAGCTAACATCTTAAAAACCATATTTACGTTAATAGACAGACATATTTCTGAACATTTGAAACTGATGGACATTATATAATATACTTACATGCCAAATAAAAACACAGACACTGAAATTCTTCAAAAGATATGCTGCCGAACCAATTGTCTACGGACAAACAGGAGGAAGGACAACGCCCTAAGGGTTTGCGGGCCATTATTCAAAAGTTTCCTTGACGAAAGGCTCTCTCTAACGAAACTGCGGAGTAAAATAAAGATAATCGGAGCAAAAGAAAAGATAATTTTATCGAAACAAACCATGACCTCGCCATGTGGGTTTAAACTGCTGTCTTAGACAAGAGACATTCTGATACCGTAACACGGCTGCGTCAAGAGCGTTGACACCGTTCCAGGGGAAAGCACTGGCATGGGCTGACTGTCCATGATACTTGACATTAACCCTGAAATACAAATATCATTAGTATTATCCTTACACTTATCCTGTTTTTGTATTAAACAAACACACTATATCATAATTTCTGTCAAAACATGGAAATATAACACGTTCCATCAAGAATTGAGTTATATCTTTTGTATTGTAGTAAGTTACTTCTTATTTTTTCCGGGTTTTTTTGGGGTTTTTGTTTTGTTTTTTGCTGCTGCTGCTGCTGCTGCTGCTGCTGCTTTTTTTGTTTTTGTTTTTGTTGTTGTCGTTTTTTCACTGCTCTCATTGTTCTTAATTTCACAAGAAACTAAAATCTCATAAATGTTTTCAATTTATAAGAATGGACACTTTTAAATAATTTTATGTTTCTATGTAACGAAGTAATGTAGAACGTACTAATCAATAGCTAGGGAATGAAAGTCTGCAATATTGAACGGAAATGGGTGTGCCATCATTGCCATATCAACGTCCTTAAACACTCCAGCTTTTATCATATCAATTATGCCTCCATCACCTTCCTCTGCGGGTGTCCCAATAAAATTACATATTCTGGAAGTATAGAAAACAAAATCAACAAGAAAGGGCGGCGTTCAATGAACGCAATGAAGTCACAAATTGATTTAAAACTCAGAAAGTGTTGAATGAAATTTGAGATGATAAAATACAGGAGGAGTTTTTGTATTTATAGCTTTAGACCATACACTTAATTTAAACTGTATCATCCCATCGGTACATCCACATCGAAGAGTGGCACAGTACATCGGAAGAATATTTAAAGAATTCTAGATTGCAGAAAATAAATAAAGATGAGATCTGCGGACGAGCTGCCGATGTCCTGACTGAAGCCGAGGGGTTGGTATGGGACGAATTGAAAGGCTGCTAGGACATGTGAGTCCCTATAACGAAGTGCTGACCTGAAAGGCAGACCCTTTGCTTGGCACCAACAGCCCTAGGCCTTACAGGGCTTTACCACCTTTATATATTGTATTGGCTACTGTACATTCAGGTTCTCATTGACCTTCTTTCCTTGGCAAATACTCTGTGATTTGTCCAAAGGTTACCTATCACCATTTGACTTGATTTACGTTTAATCTGCTGTTTTAGACTTATCTGTCTGATTCATATATCTCTTTCATGCTACAAAGTTATTTCTCAATCCTGTATCTATTCAGTAATTATTTCAAATTATTCGCACAAGATCGTTATATGATCTTCAACATTAATGCCGATATGATTTAAATTTCAATCAAAATTATCCCAATTCGGTAAAACAAATTCGTCTTACTAAATAAAATGATACACGATGTCCTATTGTTAAGTGTAAATCACTTAAGAAACACCGGTTATTTAATTACCTTTCCGATGGGTTTCTCGCTGTTTCCTAGAGCAGCTCTAATACCAATACCAGAAGCCAAGCCGACCTCTGCGATCAAGTTATGCCCGCAAGCATGTCCTATCAGAGGCAGAGCGTCGTATTCACATATAACAACAATATGTGGACCGTCTGAGTTCCCGCCAAATGTCGATCTACACAAGGACAAAAAAGAGAACAGAAGAAAATGTAACGATATATTGTTTCAACACTACATGTATAAAATACTTTTATTATCAGAATCATTTACTATTTTTTCAAGAGACAGTACCCTCTCCTGCAAATTTAAAAAGGTGACTGTTTGGGTATATTCAATATGTAGTAAATGATAACTCGACATTTGTACCGTGTTGATAAAGTAAAAAGCGGCATAGTTGTTTCTTTAATGTCCATGTAGTATTCAGTTTAAATCAAAGAAATATGTCCACGATAGTAAAATATATTACGTTCTGATACAAACATATAATAAGCTAAGCTCAGATGTACAGAAGAACTTTGAAATACCAATTTCAATAAATTTATTTACCTAAAACCTGTCTTTGTGATGTACTTTCGTTCAACTTGAAACTCTTTCTTCCCCAGGAAAGTTGTGATATTATCGTGTGCTTTTACGTCCTCGAAATTCTCCTCCGGATTTTCCCAAATATCTTTACTGATTTTGTCTAGATCTGTAGCAATTGTGCCTATTGTATCGTATACTTTTTGTGGTAAGTCCGTCATTTTTGTTTATCACACGCTTATTGCACAATGTAAATAGAAGTACCTTAATAGAAATCAAACATGTATCATACCAAAGAAATAGCTGTTGGGTCAGTGCATGCTCAGGAACACTGGGATATTGAGTATTGTGCACATATGTATGGACCTACTTTCATTTTTGACCATCTTAAAGGCTCATTCTTTTGTTTTTGTATCTTTTTGCAGATTCCAAACATCTTAGTTGAACTATCTGTTGCTTCTTTTGCTCTGTTGGAAATTAATACAATTACAGTCAAACGTGTATTAAGCGACCGAGCAAGGGAAACACCCAAAACGGTCGCTTAATGAAACGGTCTCTTAAGACAGTCAGCATGATATAAAAGTCAAAATTTATAAATGACATCTTTCTTATGAAGTGGGAATGTTTTTCAACTTCATTTTTATATAAATGTTGAATAATTAGTATGCTACGATAATCTAAATAAATGCAAATGTAAAAAATAACTTTCTGATATTTATTGACAAATAACGTACATGTTTGACATTTTTTACAGAGTTTTTTAACTTCTCCGTTGTTTTTCCTTGTCTCCAACACGAAAACCCTATTAGTGAAGATGTTTTCTGTTGTGCAATGTATAGTAAATAAGTATTTGGTATGGAAGTCAAAATACTAGTTTGTTTAAATTTTGCTACCTTTATGACACATTACTTCAGTGTTACTTTCCTCAGTTGTTAGACATCTAAATTAATATGATCTAAATCCATTGATTCAGTAACTTATTCTTCAAAACTATTCTAAAGCACGTCATTTACACTGAAATACTTTTCGCTTTGATGACCATTTTACGATCAGCTTGTGCAAATTGCTTTTGAAATGACTGTTATAAAATTTCTTATTGGACTATACTCTGCGGCTGATAAACATTTTAGCCGCGCCATGACAAAACAAACATAATGGGTTAACGACCAGCATGGATCCAAACCAGCCTGCGCATCCGCGCAGTCTGATCAGGATTCATGCTGTTCGCTTACAAATCCTATAACAAGTAGAGAAACTAATAGCGAACATCCTGGATCCTGATCAGACTGCGCGGACGCGCAGGCTGGTCTGGATCCATGCTGGTCGCAAACCCATTATGTTGATTTTGTCGTGACGTGGCTCATTTATATTTCAATACTGGTTTCTGTTGGACATGCACTATATTAGCTACAATCCCTGTTTCAGATTCGGCTGGTGTCTCGTCCATTCTAGGTTTGACAGTAATGTTCGAGTCCAATAGAATCGACGTTGTTCTCAACAAATTATAATGACCTTTTATATTTCACACAACAATATTTTTTAATTTTCACAGAACTTTGCCATTTCAATACAATAAGGATTTGA
Organism: Ruditapes philippinarum; assembly: GCF_026571515.1. NCBI lineage: Eukaryota > Metazoa > Mollusca > Bivalvia > Venerida > Veneridae > Ruditapes > Ruditapes philippinarum. Next base: position 18,063 of record NW_026858838.1, read on the forward strand.
TGTGGATTTTGGGGAACTGAAAATGAAATCGAGGCTGACCTATGCAGGAAATTTTGCAAACAATTACAAAATATCTTTTTTTACAGGGACAGATTTACCCATTTAATTGCTCACAAGAATACCAGCAGCACATGAAATGTCTTTAAGTCTTAACCTTGGACAGCTGTTACAGCCATGTTAATTTGCTGTAAGATGATCAGAACTTCGCGCTTATGATTGTTAATGTCATGATTGACTTCGAGTATTACACAACCCCTTTACCGACATGTGTAATACTTTACAAGTATTTGTGTAATACTTTTCAAGTATTTGTTCACCATGCCTCGTGTTAATTCCGATCATTGTACCTTTATTTGGAGCCTATTTATTAAAACTTGAATCTTTCTTGCAAAAATAGGAAGTTGATTCGTTTATGTGGTATTTATGTATTAAATGTAGAAATGCGAATGATTTACAGAAGTCTTGTAAAATTAAAAGATAAACTAATTTCTTCAAAAAATATCTAATGATGGTAAAATAGAAACTATTTAATACGTATACATATACATCTAATAAGTATATATATGAGTATATTTTCTGTTCATCTATACATTATACCTAGTATACTATTAAGTTATGACCTGTACAGATTTTAGTACGATCTGACTACGTGAGTTGCATAAATTTATTGTAAAGTAACTCATTTAAAGACAAATAAATTGCATGGACATACACGAATGGATAATGCATTAACTAGTAATTATTTGAACTATATGAACAAAATAGTTCTTAATCGTTTATTAACCTACTCTTATCCCTCAAGTAGAATTAAATCTAGCTGAAATGAATCTAGGTTTAGCCTTACATAGATAACATATGTCATGAGTAGTTTATATGAAGTAACGTCAAATAAGAACTTTAATATCAAATTGGCTCTTTAAATTTAAGTTTAACTACTAATTTAATTCTTGAGTATGATGGCGGCTAGTAGCTGTCCAATTACAGAGGTGCCGTAAGATGACACACGCCTCTTAAAGCTGTATTTGAGCCGCGTCATGACAAAACCAACATAATGGGTTTGCGACCAGCATGGATCCAGACCAGCCTGCGCATCCGCGCAGTCTGATCAGGATCCATGCTGTTCGCTTACCAACTCTATTATAAGTAGAGAAACTGATAGCGAACAGCATGGATCTTGATCAGACTGCGCGGATGCGCAGGCTGGTCTGGATCCATGCTGGTCGCAAACGCACTATGCTGGTTTTGTCATGACGCGGCTCATTTTATAAAGCATGAAAAGGAGAATAACCGATTGAAACAAGCACCTCTACATTAATATACAGATTTAATACAATTTAGGTAAATCACATACGACAACATTTTAGGTAGTGATATAAATATATAGTTAATAAATTTAAACAAAACTACATGCACAAGTAGAAGTCAATCTGTATATCATTTCGAGTCAAGGGACGTAAATTTTGATTACTTATATGCTACTATCAAACAAGAGTTGCTTCCCATGATATATATATGATGGGTATAATTGTTTATACCGACTTTTCCGAATTTATAAATGTAATACAGACAACGAATATTATGATGTTTAGTAGAAAGATGTACAACTGGTAGATTACTTTATCTTTTATATGTCGTAAACCGTAAGCCCTGCAGATAAAGAGCTAGGACAGCATGCGGATTTGATCCTTGAAACATTAAATCAACTGAAAGTTCCAAATTCAGAGGAAAGGAAATATATTACAAAATAAATCAACAAATTATTATAAAAGCACTGCCATGCTGAAAACTAGAAACCACCGAAGCATTCAAGCTTTCGAATAAAAAACATATCTCAGTGTTAATACGACAGTGAGCAGTTGTGAACCATGCCCTACACTCAGAGACATTTATAACCCGACACTTACATTTTTCTGTATAAATAGGTTATTTATGGACGGAGATTTTGTTCAAATTTGGAGCATACAAAATTCAACATATCATCCTTATTACTTAGAATTATATTTACAATTAATTGGTAAGAAAATAGAGAACAACACAAAACAATTATGCTACTGCAAAATGAAAAATCACAGAATGGCTGTAAATATCGGTACAAAATGAAAAGTCTCTGAGTCCCACTAAAGCAGTTATAATACTTTGTATGTCCTCCCAATTGGCTATAACAACCTCAACACCTCTGTTTCATAGTTCTTTATTCCTGAACAAGGGCTTGCTTGAGTTCCATCAAATTGAGAGGGGCTTCTCGTTGTTTTCTCATACGCGAGTTCAATTCAGTGTTTAGATCTGGTGACTTTGGGGCAGGCCCCAAGCTGTCATAAGAAACTGCGACATTTCCATGAGACAGGTGTTATAACCATAGAAGGACATGCAAAATTATTAGAACTGGTAAAATACAGATTAAGTGGGATTCAGAGACTTTTCATTTTGTTACGATATATACAGCCATTCTGTGATTTTCATTTTGCAGTAGCATATTTGTTTAGTTATTTTCTCTTTTTCCGTGTCAATGAATTGTGAATAAAATTCTAAGTAGTAAGTCTAATATGTTGAATTTTGTATGGTCCAAAGTTGAACAAAATCCGTTCACAAATAACCAATTTATATCGAAAGATATAAATGTCGGTTATAATTGCTTCTGAGTGTATAGCACGTGCATGGACGCCGACGTGTTCCTACAGCAGTGAGGGGTTTAAAAAAAAAGAAAGAAAGAAACTGAGTTGTTTTGAAATGATCTTCACGGAAAATAATGTCTTCACAGGAAACTACGTTTTCACAGGAAATCACATGTGTTTCCTTTATCCTCATTTATTGATGTATTTTATTGCTGAACATGTCAGTTACATTATTTACAATCAATATAGCAGACTGAAATATACATAATGGTGTATGGTAGCAACATAAAGGTGTATTTTATTAATCATTTTAGCCACACGGAAGAAGCATAACGTCTATACATATTGAAATTATGGTGGCTTATTTGTGCCATCTCGTTTGATCGCCTTGCGCCCCATTGAGCGAAAGTACGACTAAGTGGTGCCTTTGGCGCCCCGCAGGGTGAAAACACGACATGTCACAAATCAGACACCATAAGAAATTGATTGCATCAGAACTTTCATATAAAAAGAGCATGTCTTCACGAAGTGTACCGATTTGCTAACAACAGATACAAAACAGATACATGAATACAAAATGTAATTTTAGGTAGCGATGAAAACATATAAGTCCTAACGAAGTTACAGAAAAGTTCTCCAGTTTGGCTACATTTTGAACATACATGTACATGTTAATATCTTATAAAACACGTTCAAACCCAGATCCCATGCTTTTCTTTGAGGCTGTAGGGGCATAAAATTAAGTCTACGCGGATTTTACGTTCTCATCAATTCTCAACAGAAATTAGCTTTAATATATTTTCGTTCAAAATTAACCAATCGTTCACTTAATAAAACAATCCGGTTGAATGCAGAACAAATTTTTTTTATTTGAAAATGAATAATTTTGTTTATGCAAACGCTAATTAATCAACATGAAAAATCTCGATGACACACAATATTAATTAATATTAATTATTATAATGCAGTGTATATAATTGTATAAATGTGTTTAACATTACCATCACAAAATAACAACCATACCCACAAAGGTATGCTTAAGTGATACAGAAAATGTGAAATAGTCTTTATTTTGAACTTTTGTTTACCTCAATGTAATATAAAACATAGAAATATACATTTAAAAGCCTCTTAAGACTTTGTTTTGATTTCCTTTTCTCCCATTTCCTCTTCTAATTGTTGTTTTGTTTTCAAATCTATTCAATGCAGAAAAAAGGACTACGTATTAAACGACTGCGTAACAAACCGCTTTTTTGCTGAATCGCGGTCGAAGATTTTACACTCTAGCATTAAATTCGTTTAAAGCACTTGACAAAAATAATATATTTAATGAAGACAAATGGCAATTAAATTGTCAAAAATACGCAAATCGTCGAAACAATTAACCTGCGTCAACACATTGCCCGAAGCTAACGCTCATTAACATGAAATTGACGTCAGAATCGTTATCCAATCAAATGCTCCGTTGCAAAAATCGAAAAGGTCAAATTTGTTGTACTTGTTAATATATAACTCGTGAAGTGCATGAATGAAAACATAACATAGGACTTAGCGAAATGTACCTGGTAAGTCTGAATCTATTTAGTTATCATTTCTATAATTCCAACAGGGGAAAAAACAACTTGTTCGCAAATAGTGAACAAGATAAAGTTCATATTGAACCTGCTAATATACTAATGATTTATATTCATCAATATTAAAACTTAAAAAAAAAACTTGAAATGTTTGAGCATTCTTTTTGCCGCATCTTTTTTTCTCGTAATTTGATATAATTTTGATGGCTTAACAGTAGATACGTTAATGTACAAATTTCAGTTCTGAAGAGGTTCATAACAAGCACAAAAAGGACCAAACACTTTCTTAAAGCGTAAATGTGTACATCTTTTGACAAAAAATGTTCATTTATATATGCTTGGATTTTGCTAATTACACTATTTACAAATTACATAAAATGATTTCCTTCCATTTTAATGGAAACGACTTTTGCGATGCTCAGTCAACTAATTTTTGTTACTTTCATTTTAGCTATTTAATCCTTATACAAATGTTTGTTCTTTATTTTACAGAGCACGCTTTTAACATTGTCCGTGGTGATCGGAGTCTGCCAGGCTCTGTCATCCACTAGTTACATCCCAAATGCACGCAGCTGTGAAGTGACATTTGGAAAAGTACTGAAGCCACACAACTGGGTATGCAAAGACAGCCAGTTCCAAACATATCCAAAGTAAGAAATGTTTTAGTTCTTAATTATTATAGTATCTATAACTGATTATCTCAGAAAATTAATGTCATAAAAATGCTTTTTTCTTCAACAAAAATGTACTTTTATGAGTATTAATTTCGTAATTTGTTTTCATTTAACTACAATGTACATACTTTAGGCAAAAAGTGAGACTAAAAAAGTGTTGGTGCACCGCAAGGCGCTTGACTAATTAAATGCTAAAAATCTCGCCTTTTCATCCGCCGAAATGCACTTTAAATCGTCGAATTCAATTTTATTCGATAATGAATGAAAAATGTAAGAATCGGCGGGATCTTCTTTGCAATCATGATTTCTGCAAGTGTCTAAGGGTAATGCTCTAATACTGTAGTGAGTTAAATCCTAGGCAACTGAGTATTTTAATAAATATTTAATTCTTGTTTCAGAACAAACGTGGACAATCTTTTAATGACTGATAGATATAATGATACCTACGATTACCTAATGGTCACTCAAGGTTGCCAGAAATACAACGATCGTGATCAAGTGTATGGGTAAGTTTCGTTTAGAAAATAGTCTTTAACAATGTATCATATAAGAATAATAATGAATGACTCTAATTGTAATTACTGAATGCCTTTTTACAAATGTACATAAGATATCTATTTTCGTGACTTTGTAATTTCATCGATATTGATAAGTAAAGGTTTTTTTTTAAGAAAAATTGCAAGACGTATTGAGAATAAAGTTTCATTTAAGGTTCGATTTCTTAGCATTGTCGAATTAAATTAAGTAACTTGTCTTAGATACATATAAAGAATGCATTTACAAAGCATTGGTTTAAACATGTTTATATTTATGGAAAAGGATGAGAATGAAAGACAATCCTCAAAGAATTCTTTTATAGCATGATACTTTTAAATTAAAGTGGATTGGTCTACAATGGACATATTTTCAATATATATTTCAAATATTGATGAAAACAATAGAAATATATCGTTTGGATATTTTTTAAACATATCTTAAAAACAAAATGTTGATAGAGTTCTAAGTGATTTAGTAGGAGCATTTTTATGACGAAAATTAATATTTTGTTCTTGAATAATTTATCAACTGCTATCTATATAAAGATATGCAATATCGCATCATGTATTTCGCAATCATCAACAGTATCCATATATAATTATTTTATGGTTTGTTGTCAATTATGATACTTAATATCATCAGCATATTTATTTATGTTATTACAGACCTTCCTTTATGGACCGTTTCACTTTAATGTCAATAGATACGTAAAACAGTTCAAGTACTGTAACTAATTATTGACATTTTGCATTTTAGGCAGAACCAATATTACACCTACGAATCCATATGTCAGATGATCCGGAAACCAATCCGTGTTATTTGGGCACAAGTACCACATTACACCGTGCCCCAACATCTCATGAATCTAAATGGTGGTCTGCTACCGTGTCACGTGCTTGAAGGTCAAAACCTTTTTGACGTTGAATGTGTACATCCATGGTAAGTTTTATATCAAATCCTTCTAAATCTGCGTCATTTATTTACGATAAATTATGTACAGGAAACCACGAAACGTTATACAAATTTCACGTGAAATTTCAAACGCATGTGTAGATCTACTAACTTATTTAGTCACCACATTTAGTCATATCAGTCTCTATCTAATAATACTTTTCATTGTCATTTCGAACTTCTTTTTCTTGTATTTTTACATTTATAGAAATTTTATTGATAAAAATAGTAAAGTGTTATTTTCAAATCATTTCTCGGGAAAAATTATAACAGCATCGTTGTTTTAATTTCAGGGCTGTAAGTATACCTAAACATTACCCAAGAAGAATGCAAAGGCGTTTGAAGCGTATCAGGTTTGATGGAGTGAAGCGAAATCTTTGCCTTGTCGGGTACTCCTACAACTATAATATGATCTGTAAACCGACGGGATATATGACCAGAGAGGTGCTCGTATACAGTGAGCATGCCGACATGATCTTTACTGCAGTTATTGATGACGTACCCACTTCTTGCGCATGCGCGTATTGCAAATGTAATGACAAATTATCACAAACACCGGCAATTGTATAAACTATTGCTTATTTTATTTTTGTTATAAGAAAAAGAATCAAATATTTAAAAAAAAAACAAAAAAACAATTGAAAATCATTGACATCAAATGACGCCATTGTCTAAAAATAAAATATTTATTTTTTAAACAAACATTAAAAACTGGAATACATAATTCGAAATTAGTGACTTCTAAAGTTGTTAATAATGTAAGATTGCTGTAAATATTGTAAATAATTCTTTCGATGTATTGCACTTAAAATTTATGTTCTCTGTTTTGTTGTGATATCGGGACAGTGCAATTTTTGATGCTTGTTTTTTTTATTATTATTGTTTCCATTTAATTGTGTATGTTTGTACGTATACTTGGGTTGAGTTGTGTGTCTGTCATTTTTAAACAGCAGTTGATTTTTTTATCTAAATACAATAAAAGTATAAAATTACATAAAAGATTGTGACGAATTATCAAAGATTTATGTTTTATCATTTTTTGACAATATTCACTGAAATTCATTTATCCTATGTTCAAAGAAAATCGAAAATGATGGAATGTCCCGAGAACTGCATTTGAAATTCATATACAAATGTAAAAAAGTACACTATCTGATATCTTATGTGTCATAAATCTTTATTATTATGTTTGAATAAGAAGAATGCTTTGCGTGTAAATTATGGATCTGTGTTATGTAATATGCTAAAAACATTTTATGAATGTGAAATAAAAAGTGAACAACATAGAAGTGTTTGTTTTACAATATATTGATCAAAGCAGTTGTTAATAACTGTATAAATCCTAAATTTTAATCCGTATTTTAATTCTTATACCAGGAAATATTCTTGCATGACCTCTATGTTATAAGAAAGATTTGCTGAAAGAATAAATATATTACTTAAAAAGATGCTACTTGGCATGGCAAAAAGCCAGCTGTTTCTTCAGGAACAGTAATTTCTTTATCAGTTGCACTTAGACCCAAAAACATAAAAAATACTGAGTCAATTGCCCGTTTAGGCCTCTGAAGTCGACGGATAATAAAAGTATATCACATATGTGAGCAACTATTCGAATACCTTGTAAATGAGAACAAGTTAAATGTTGATGCTGCACATCAAAGACGCCGCCAAATGATGTGAACAGTCAATCAACATTGAAAATCGTTCACTATTACAGTTGAATATCCGAAGCACAAATCAATTTTTTCTCCATGTTCTTGGTATGTGCTGGTTGTTTAATATTAAAGTTGCATATTGAACCAAATGCATAAATTCACAAAGTAATGCCATGTCTGAAATTCTAAAATGTTTTTCTGTTGCGACAAAGATTGAAACGTCTGGTCGAATCAAAATAAATTGGATAACAAGTAAAATTTAAATGATTGGTATACCTAAAATGAATTCAAGACAATATGTGCCGAGAATATATCCATTTAAATATTGGTACGAATTGCATAATGTTCGAATGATTTTGAGGACGAACTGTTCTGCAGTGATATCCCCTTACTGGCCGTAGCGTAACGAGTTTACGGTTGCGAAAGAACCGCCTCTCTGATAATGGGCATGATTTAGGCTTTGTAATTTAATGATTCGAAAAGTGATATTGATCAAAGTTGTCCTGGTATGCATACGGAGCATCATTTTAAATTTTTTGCGACAATTTAAGGCGGAGCAGAACTTCAAAAGAGGCGGAGCAAACGAAGTAAGTGACACTGCCTCAGTTGTAACCTCTTTCAACGGTTAAGTTTTAGAACGATTGACTATAGACTGGCTCATTGGCACGTTATTTATTATGTAGTTATGATAAAAAGAATATGATATTCAAACATGGCATTATAATTTCAGTTAGGCGTTTATTCAAATCCCTTAAAGCAACGTGACATGTTGTACATCAGAAAAGCTTTTTTTATTAGAAAATGTGAGAACAGTGTGACTTTGTTAAAACAAAAAAATACACAAAATCAAGTCTAAAATTTTCCCCATTGCTGTATGGACAACTGCATATCTACACGAAGCCGCTTGCAAGCGGCGTCTAATTATAAACTACGTAACGTGACGGAAATGGTTTAATCAATGCAAGTCAACATCGTCCACTTTAATCCGAACTTCAAAGGGTTACAGGAAATAACATACATGTACGTCATGTAAAATGGTGCTAGTATTTGAAAATACATGAATTTTGAACAAATCAGGTTGATCATCTCATTTTACCACAAGAAGGCATTACATGAACAAAGTTACAAAAACGAGACATCTGAGTTACAAGAAATAAGGGTATATATAAAATACACGGCCACAAAGTGCGATCGGTTTTCTATTTTTACCTTCTTTTTTTTCGCATTGTTACATTGTCACTTTCTGCATTGTTGTTGTGTTGCAAAATCGCGTCACGGTGGCAGAATTATGGCACACGTGTCACATGTCACAGCACGGGAATAACGGTGTCGAATCAGAAGAGTAAGATGATTTCTTACTGAAACTACAATTACGAGATTGATTTGTATCATGTAAACTATACGATGTTATCACATTTTAAGTCCTTGAGTTGTTATTGCATGCCTGGTTAACGATAGAGCTACCTCTTTCGGAGGTCTTTCGGAGGTATACGGTAAATCGCTCTGTCTCTACTTCCGAGCTAGAGCATGGTGCTAAAACCGGGTGTCAAACCGGGTGTCAACAAAGGTAAATGGTTGTCATTTTTTATATATTTGTAAACACTACATCAAATTTCGAAATTCGGAGAATGCTATACCATGTAGATTTCATTATAGTTTCCAGAAAATGTAAAGTTGTTACATTCGTGTTTGAAATGCAGTTGTGGCAACGTTTCCCATTAAAGGAATTCAGCATTGAAATAGACCATTTCATCTTAAAACAGATTATTTTTCCTAAACGGCGATTCAGATTAGAAACAAACACGTTTCAAGCAGATAAAATGTCTTCAAACCAAATAAAATTGAAATCAGATCAAAACATTACTTATTGAAGAAAATATGGGATATTTGCACTGCGAGACAGCTTGTGAATTGACTGAACATGCCGCAAAGTAACAAATCATGTTTTCGTATTTTCGAAACGTAAGCGCATTATCGAGACGTTAAAGCGAAAATATGAAAAGGGCGGATATACGATGCAGCATAATAATTATGTCTTTGCACTGTTGAATATATATTTGTTAAATTTGTCTTAGTGTAGCATTTTCGCATAAAAGCATCTAAAAATCGTTGCATTGCTGCTTTTTAGCATTGTTGTATTATCTAATCTTCGCGTTACGGTTATACATGTGCAGATTTATTTCACATAATATGTCATATGCCAAAGCATGGGCATATCGGTTCCAAATTTAATGACTGAAACTAAAATGGTTTGCATAACCTTAAACATTTGAATTATATAAATTTGTCATCTCATTCTGTATCCTCTCCTTGTTTCTATCGATGTGCACGTGCACTTGTAAAACCACTGGAACGCGATAACGCCAAAACGCAACAAACCGAAAACTCGAAAATGCAATATCAAAATGTAGCTATCGCCTCGAAAATTCTACAATGTTTAAAATACTAAAATTGAAAACAATGCAAAAATGCAACTATGCGAAAAAAGCATATGTAAATATAAATGATTTCAAGTCTCCAATAACAGCAATATATTCTGTTAAGTATTGCTCTACTGAGTTTTTAAAAGTACAGAAGGAATAGAATAACTGTAAGAAAAGGTCAACAAACATTAGATAAAGAACAATTTGCATATTATCTCACGCGTTGCCATCTGCATTAATCATAATTCTCAAAAAGTGTGATATATCTACGGATTTATACAAAAATAAAACCATTTATGACTTTATTTAAACATTTTTTATTCAAATCGAAAACAAGTTTGCAGCTCGGAGGATTTTATGACAGTTTTTTTTGCTATAAACGACATAATTTATTTCCATCATGTCGTAATTAAATGTATATCTTGATGACGCTCGACATTTAGAAGATAAATAAAGGTGAAATATAATATAAAAAAAGACAGGTTAAGAGCTTTTGGATGAAAAAAAAACAACAAAATTTAACACAAAAGCAATTTCAGTAAAGCAAATGCAATTAAATATTTTCATTTATAGTACGACTCACGTGGGTACTGCGGTCCTTTTTGCCGACCCAAAATGTAATAAGAACAACGACTTTCATTGTTTTTGTAATGTGTAGAATAGGTAAGATGCCTATTACCTGAAGAAATTAATATTGAATATGAAATTATTTGTCGTTAAAGTAGCACAATGTAAACAAAGTATCATACTAAATCACTATAACTGTACCAATTGCCAAAAATGCGCCAGAAGCGTCATATGATTCAGGTTATAGGAGAATGAATAACATTTTGGAAACTTTAACAGAACACTGAAATAAAAACAGCTTTTTTGGAAATAAAAGCTTTTCTAGGTGTAATGGGCCTTTTACAGGTACATGTATAAATGAATATCAGTGAAATTACACATTCGTAGGTGGTGGTATAATTGTGTGCGCAAGTTTCCAAAAACATTTCATTTGTAATCTGTATCGCAGTTTTTCAAAACACTGAGCTTGCCCATAGTTCGAAATAAAAAAGAATAAAAACACTAAGGTAACGTCAAAGAAATATTTTGACATGTATCTAAATGTATTAGAATGTATCAACCTTGCCTAATCAACCACCAATTTGTACATGTGTGTCGTGAGCACATGATCTTTGGTATTCGTGTGGTATGCGACCCCACCAAACATAACTGAATCTACAGTATTTAATAAATAACACATAGGTTTACATATAGGCTAACGCCATGGTAACAGTATTTTCTTCGGAATGATATTTTTACTGCGACCCACAAACTTTTGTGATTTTAACTTTTTCATAAATCATTTTACAAACCTTTCATTATGGACTAATTTAATTCAATTTAGGCTTATTTGGTTTATTGTACAAAGTATTACATCACAAATCTATATTTGTTATGGTAATCAAAGAAAAGAAAGAAGTTGCAAAATGTATAAAAAAAGTAATAAAGATTAAGAAGATGTATTTTTTTCTCTGTAACAGATGAAGATGTATATAGATTCGGTTATGTAAAATAAGATGGCGGAATTTGGCCACATTTAAGGATTGTGGGTCAGGATTTGAAAATATTATATTTTTAGAGCTTCTTATCTCTCTGTAATAAAAGTCTCTGATTACATATACAACGTCAGACTTCTCTTCAGCTTTATTAACTAACCCTGAATATGCTGAATATTTTAAATGGACTTGTCCCACTTCCATCTTTGGGACTGTCCATTATCAATTTTAGGGATATCAATTTGAATATTTCAAGTTTGTCAGCCAACAGTATAGAGCCTGGTAAGACTGCACGGATATGCAGGCTGGCCTGGCTCTATACTGGTGGCAAAGGCTGGACGCTTTCGGTTCCAGCACTTTAAGGGTTAAGCAAAGAAGTCATTTGTTCTGGATCCAATAAATAGTAAAGACAAAAAAGTTGTTTAAGAAAATCATCATTTTATTTCTGTCAAAATATTGCACTTAAAATTATATACACAAATTTGTACATGTATTAAATAACAGTAACAGACAATGTTGTGATATCGGGAGCAAATTGGCACAATATATTTTCATTATTTACAACTATTTACACATGACATACAAACGACATTTCAATACATGTATATATCAATATACAAGAACAAGATCAACAAGAATCAACGACACAACTCAACACTTCTATACTAACACAACTACAACGTACAACACAACACAACACATTCCATCAAAAATACGTTTAAAAAATCACACTCACACACACATAACCAAAAAATAATTTAGACTTTAAGCCTCGAAGTTGCTGCAAAAAAATGCAAAATGTGTATTTAAGTTAAGTTAATATCGTATTCTTGTTAGTACAAACAATTTTAGTTGCTTAAATTTCCTGACAAACAATATAAATTCCTGTAAATGCGTGATGTAAAATTTCGTTAGTTTAGCGTTGTTGATGTATATTTTCCTTGTATAAATTTAAATATTAGAAAAAAATTTAAATGCCGATTTATAATATATCTCTTCTAATTCTTGGCTTTGCTAGAAACAGCTGTAAAATTATTGGTACTAATAAAGCAAACTTCATTTCAACTCAGATACTATTTGTAATCATAAACAGCTTTAAAATTTCGGATTTCAAAGCAAGTAGTCCTGTTACTTGTCGTCTATAAATATTTACAATTGTTTTAGAAGAAACGAGTATGACTGACGAAATGAGTAAAAATTACAAATATCTGTTTACAATATTGTTTGGTAAATTTCTTTCTGTATTTCTTTAAAAAAAACATTTACATTTTAACTTGCTTCTATTTAAAATTTCTGTAAACATATGTCTGTATTTATAGATATGCAAGAAAATTGCACTGAAACAAAGGCGAGTTGACGGTGAAAATATAAAATTTGTCTTAATTGTTTTAAACAGAAATGATATGTTGTTTCGGCTGTAAACAAATTTACTTGCCGCCATGACCATGGGGGTCTAAACCTGAAAGTTGGCCTGCTCCAATTCGAACAGGACCTAATGGTACTGGTCCACCGTGTGGTCCACCGTGTGGCCCACCGTGTAGTCCACCAATCGGTCCACCGTGTGGTCCACCAATCGGTCCACCGTGTGGTCCCCCATGTGGTCCACCAATTTCCATTTCTGAGAGGAATTTTGGATCCATCGGAAATCCAGGATTTATTGGATCCCAGTCAATTGGCTTCATAGGAAGAACTGGAGTAATTGGTAGCGGTTGTATTTGTGGTAGGTCTTTCTTGCATCGGAATTTCTTGCATGAACATGATAAAGGCAAATCGAATTTAATCTTGTGGCACTTCTTGGGTTTCGCGTCGGGGCAGAAGACCCAGATGTCAATAGTGACCACCACGTCCGGTACACAATAGCTGTCTCCACTACCACCATAGGGCAGTTTACACTTGCCTCTGTAATGTATGAAATAAAGACTATATTAATATGTGTTTTTCTATTCAAATTTTCTCACTCATATGGTAATTATTCCGGCGATGAGAGTAAATAAACCTAAACACACACTCTATAGTTGGATTTTCACTTGGAAGTCGAGTGTTTATTGACACCAGAGTAAATCCGCATTTACTTCCACATTTATTATTTCTTCATTTAAAAATGTCAAAATTGTTTTCTATAGCAACATGGGTTACATTTATTTGAATTTTAAATTTTCTGCAGTAACTTAAGATAAAATGATTTTTAAAGATTTCATTAATTTTCTGGCGGCATTTTGTTATTGGTATAAAAATGATATAAATAGTTTGTTTAACTTTGTTAATATGCTGTCAACCCGATTTTCTAAAAGATGCAATTAATTAACCTTTCTTTGGTTACAAAACATCAATAACTAATGAGTTTTATTTTATATCAGAATTTGGTGGGGGTTTATTTTGGCATTTTTGAATGTTAACAGTATGGTGGGGCATTATAACCATTAAAGTAAAAAAGTATGGTACATACTCGCACTGTTGATAATAGATATCAGGTCCAATAACGATACACATCAGCCGTTGTGGCTCCATAGAGTAGGTGTTTGGATTCATCGTGGGTATGTTAACAAAGACACGCTCTAATTGTAGAGATCTAGCGTTCTCCTGACACGCGCCTTTACACGAGTAGGGAAGTCTGAAATCATCAAAGAAATTTACCTTGATGTTGTGGGTAATAATATTCACATTATCATTTAATTCTGTTAATTTGAAATGTAACGAAAAATGATTCTAGCCTTATCGATTTATAAAATAGATTTCATCTAATACAACCGTTGCAAACGATATCGAAAGTTAATTTTTAATGATTTTCTTATAAAAAAAAACAAAAACAAACAAAAACACTTACAGCGTCGTAAGAAAAAAATCGAAAAGAACAAAGTGAGAAAATGTCAACTGGAACATATTTTATAAGAAAAAATGCTTAAAAAATTGTTAATGATATGTAATTATGATTGTTAAAAATATTAATATACCGAAATTTAACTTACGTATTTCTTGGTTGGGGGATCATGGTGTTGAAGTACTTTTTAAGGTATTCTATTTCCATTAATATGTCTTCAGGCATATGACCCATTGCTTGATCCATAATATAGTCCCTGAGATAGACATATAAATATACATGTATATATCAGAAAATATTTATTATAGTACGAACATCAAATAGCGAAAAAATTATTGTTTAAGAAAAAACGCAGAAAATGGAAAAAAAAACGAAAATAATTCAGGCTCGGTTTGATAGAGTCCGTTTATGAACGGTAGTTGAAAATTGCACAGCCGTGTCAACGAGTTAAAAAAACAGTCACAATTGAAATTGAAATTAGTGTCTATTTGAAAGACCCTGTTGAAATGTATATAAAAAAATTTAAGTCCGAACGAAAGGAAAATTGTATTCTAAAAAGCATTACTTGATAACGGAAATAAAAAAGAGAAAACATTTTAAATGCTCACTCATACTGAAGACGCGGAAAGTACAGTTATCGGTCATATTAAACAATAATATGATTTTTATTGGTAAAATTCTTCAATGCTTTGTCATGTACGTTTCATCTTTTATATATATTGACGTTCTTTAAAGTTAAGTCTATCTGTTTACGCTATACATGAATTTAATTTTGTTCGTCTTCAAAACCCAAGGAGGTCCGAAACAGTCATATGACGCTCGGTGCATGCATTATTTATAAAATTCATGTTTAATAATGTCAAAATAGACCTAGTTCTAAAGCTTATCATTTCTAATAGATGAATAAATAGATTTCTACCAATATATATTATGTAAGTTGTTACATGAAAACTTAAAAACAAATTGTCAATAAAATCTAAAACTTACTTTGCAACACCGCATTTTAGCCATGGATAAGTTTGACACAAGGACTTAGTACAGATATTTTCGTATCCTGGCCAATAAAACATGGAATGCACATCGTTTCTAAAGTTCAAAGAACACTTTTTATGCATGGCGCTGCCTGGTCTCCTACGTATTTGCCCCTCCACGACTGCCGCGCAAAAGAGGGCAAAGGCTAATAACAAGTTCTGAAAATAAATGCATCATATGAAATCAATGATATCATAAAAAATTAAATAAATTAAAATTCAGATACAGACATTGATTTTATTAACATATTTTTGTGCTGAAATTAGAAAATGCATCAATCTAAGACGAATCTTAATCTGAAATTTTAAATTAATTGTTATGTTAACAGTTTCTTATTGATTTACTCAATAATATGATTTCTTACCACTTTCTGCATGTTCATCTGATGTATGTTGGTAAAGAAACGACCATCACAAGTATTTAAGTAAATCAGGTTTAACGTCAACGCGCTTGACCTTTTCATTCGACCAATCACAGCCTTCGTTACAAATAATCTAACCTGCGTATACCATTAACGTAACCTTCGTCAATACAATTGTCTCAGCTCGTTCATAATTAATGTACAATAATTACGTTAAATGTCATACGTCGACGAGGACTGTTCAAAACGTTTAACGTTTTACGTCTAGACTAGTGAATCGTCATGTAACGTGATGATTGCACGTATATATTCAACGTTGATGGTGTCGACGTTAAACCATAACATCTACACTTTGATTCTCTTAAAATTACGATGATTGCACGGAAACTAGATATAATTTCTACAGTATTTTTTGTATCTATAATTCGGTTTAATAAAAGCAAAGCGAAACGATTACTTAACAATTTAAACAATATGCAAATGTCTATTTAAGATCACTACATGTCATTATCAAAAGGGGGATTTGAGGCCTGTTTTATATCCCCTACTTTTTTATGAAGTAAATTCACAATGCAACAAGTATGCGTCGCTTTTTATTATTATGTGCATGACAAACCACCTTTAAAACTCCGTGTTCTTAAAGGCCCATTGTGCATCAGAAATGTTTTTTCTCATCAACTTTAGTGTTCTTTTATACTGTCCAAAAAATAACTCATTGGCCAATTTCAGAAACCATCTTTTCCATCTGTTGCTTTTATGTAATAAGTGCAATTATAGTGAATAAGTAAGTATGAAAGGCAAAATATAACTTTGTTTACATTTTGCTACTTTTATGACGAATTATTTCACATTTATCGCTACTTTTAGGTAGTCAGCATCTAAAATTTCTCTAAAACCATTATTTTAACATTTTAGAATTCTGTTCAACTTTTCTAAAGAATTGCAAATTTATTTGTTTCTGCGGCATAATGTGCCTTTAACGTCGCTCTCATAAAAAAGATGTTGATGTCATTTAAACGAATTGGCAAATTTACATATAAAAAACACAGGCACGCACAAATACACACATAAAACAGTTTTTCTCATTTGTGTTTGAATAAAAAAATAAAGGAAATCTAAAACTTTGTGACCGACCCTTAATAAACAAAACATGCTGTTTAAGGAAACTGTTATTATTTCTATGGACCGCAACGTTTCCATGAATACATGAATTAATTACGTTGAATACGTCTGAAAACATTGCGTTAGCAAAGTTAAGCTAACCCATAACGATTAATTAAAGCATTTTTTGAAATTATAAAAAATGCAAGTTTAGCATCATTATTGCACAATTTAAATACATTGTACATGTATCTTCTGCACTTGTAACTCGCCACATAAAAAATATAATAATACAATGCATTTTGCAATTTTCGATACTTAAAAAAGAAATGATAAACGACTAAGCGTTACTTAATATGTTTTCTTTCTTTTTTAATAGGATTTTTTTCTCAAATATCTATAATTTTGCATTAACTTAATAATTAAATTTTATTATTAATTTATACATTTTAACCACGTTCACTTCATGGTGTTTGATTAAATATTGCGGTTTTTCTATTAAATCCCTTAACATTCAATATATATTTGAAAAATGATAAACAATGTAGCTGTTAACATGTGTTATAATAAAGTTATAGGCATACAGTAAATATTTACCAGCATATATTAGTATTTTCATAGATATAACAAATACACACTAAGTCATTTTAACTTTGAATCATTTATTCTTTAACAAAAGAGATGTCTTGTTTTCATCATTACTCTCCATTATCATTTTCATCATTACTATCATCAAAAACATCATATTGATATAATTCACGACATCCTTAGACTATATGATATATTCAGAAGAGGCAGATGATGATAATAATGATGATGATGATGATGATGATGTAGATATGTTGGTGGTGGTGATGATGATTATAAAGATATAATGCTGCTGCTGCTGCTGCTGCTGCTGCTGCTGCTGCTGCTGCTGCTGCTGCTGCTGCTGCTGATGATGATGATGATGATGATGATGATGTTGATGATGATGTAGATATGTTGGTGGTGGTGATGATGATTATAAAGATATAATGCTGCTGCTGCTGCTGATGATGATGATGATGATGATGATAATAATGATGATGATGATGATGATGTAGATATGGTGGTGGTGGTGATGATGATTATAAAGATATAATGCTGCTGCTGCTGATGATGATGATGATGATGATGCTGATGATGATGTAGATATGTTGGTGGTGGTGATGATGATTATAAAGATATAATGCTGCTGCTGCTGCTGCTGCTGCTGCTGCTGCTGCTGATGATGATGATGATGATGATGATGATAATAATGATGATGATGATGATGATGATGTAGATATGTTGGTGGTGGTGATGATGATTATAAAGATATAATGCTGCTGCTGCTGCTGCTGCTGCTGCTGCTGCTGCTGCTGATGATGATGATGATGATGATGCTGATGATGATGTAGATATGTTGGTGGTGGTGATGATGATTATAAAGATATAATGCTGATGCTGCTGATGATACTGCTGCTGCTGATGATGATGATGAAAATGATGATGATGATAGTAATGAAGATGATGATGATGATGTAGATATGGTGGTGGTGGTGATGATGATTATAAAGATATAATGCTGCTGCTGCTGCTGATGATGATGATGATGATGCTGATGATGATGTAGATATGTTGGTGGTGGTGATGATGATTATAAAGATATAATGCTGCTGCTGCTGGCTGCTGCTGCTGCTGCTGCTGATGATGATGATGATGATGATGATGATGATAATAATGATGATGATATGATGATGATGTAGATATGGTGGTGGTGGTGATGATAATTATAAAGATATAATGCTGCTGCTGCTGCTGATGATGATAATAATAATGATGATGAGATGATGATGATGATGATATGATGATGATGTAGATATGGTGGTGGTGATGATGATGATTATAAAGATATAATGCTGCTGCTGATGATGATGATGATGATGTAGATATGGTGGTGGTGGTGATGATGATTATAAAGATATAATGCTGCTGCTGCTGCTGATGATGATAATAATATTGATGATGAGATGATGATGATGATGATGATATGATGATGGTGGTGGTGGTGGTGGTGATGTTGATGATGATGATAATGATGATGATGATGATGATGATGATATGGTGGCGGTGATGATGATAAAAAATATGTTGATGATGGTGGTGGTGATGGTGGTAGAAAATCTGGTTATAATGATTATGCCATTTATGAAGGTTAAAATAACTACGGTAATGATATAATGAATCTTTAAATAGTGGTGTTTTAATCTGGGACCCGTTGAAACAAATAAAGACGTGTAAGGATAACAATAATTTAAGGTCAGAAAATGGTCAGTGAATGTCCGAAATCACCAAACATGTCTACGATATTTATAGTTGCTGTCAAAATCAGAAAGAAACTGTTTCTATATCTATACCAATAGGTCAGTTATTGGTCAGTCATTGGTCAGTTACAGTTATATACATGTAAATGTTTTGAATTCGATTGTGGCAGCTATAGTTAAAATTTGAGATTGGCAAAATCAAATTAGGCTTATTTATTCTATATATCTAGATCCTATATTGTGAAATGTACTTGTCGGTTATACTGTAGATGTTGCACTTTAACAGATGTAGATCCCTTCGTGGGCTCTATATCGGTTGTAAACCAGGGGTGGTTTCAATGACAAGAAGATTAGGGTTTCACTGTATGGAAGAGAAGAGGACACAGTATCTTCATTTAACACCCGACTTCAATCATTGACTGAAATATCTTTGAAGGAACAGCACAAGCAAAGAAAATCTTTAGTTACTGATAATTGTCAGATTAATTTTTATGGCTATGCACGGCTGAAATTACAGGCTGTAATGTATACAAATCACGTGGCTTTCATTCATTTTTTCTTTAACTGAAATGTGATCACCCACCCAGTCTATAATTGAATGATATTTTATTGCATTGTGGTGTAGAGGTTTTTGTTTTATAATTATAGATTATAAAGATTGCAATTTTATTACATGGGGTGTCACGGTTCAGAACTGTTCACTATGTAGGAAAGATTTGTAAGCGGCCGGATAGCTCAGTCGGTAGAGCCCCCGTATTTCGAGGGTCCCAGGTTCGAGTCCCGGTCAGGCCGCACATTTTTCTCACACTGTGACATATTGATGATCAGTCATTATCAAGCAGACTATAGACAATTTTCCTTATAAGGCACATTTTGCCTTAAAAATAAATGAATATTTCCTTCTTTAGAAAGGGCAAGCTGTACTAATTGTCAAAAGGAACAGTAGCAAAAGCTGGTTCGGTAATTTGCCAATGAGTAACTTTTGACAGGTCACCAAAAATAAAAAGCATTTGAGATTTAAAAATAAAAACATTTCTGATCCATAATTGGACTTTAAACCATAAAATTCATTGTCGAACCCTTATTGTGTCATAAGGACTTATTATCATGACATTCTATAAATGTTTGCCAGTGTTTTTAATGGCAGAAGGTCGTGCGTGACCCATTTTGCTATACTAGCAAATGAAAGGCCGTGAAAAAAATATATTGTAACTGCATACAGAGTTAGAGTTAAGTTGCTATGTTAACTAATTACGGTGAATGGCGAATTTTCTTTTCTTAAACAAGACCAAATAAGTACGAGGATTAATTGAATATTAGGGTATTAATTTACAACTGAAAAAAATAAAATTATCGGCAAAGGTTGTTGCCAAAGTGGATAAAAAATGTTTCTTTATGTTTATTTAGTGAACGCTGTACTTTACTTTTGTCTTTTCAAGGTTTTCCGAGTTTTATAATGCATCACGACTTTGTATAAATTATTTTTTATATGTTAATTTATACAAAAACAAATATGACAGAAAAGTTGGATCAAGAGAAAGGTCGTAACAATAGATATTTCAACTTTTATGAAAACAGATTAAGTCGCTTTTCGACATTAATGATTCTTTTTACATGTTGAATATGGCACAGGTTAATGAACTCTGTATGTAGGGCAGAATCTGCCGCCGCATATATAACATATCTTCAAATAATAATAATAATAATAATAATAATAATAATGACGACGATGACGATGACGATGTATAATAATATCTTATTATGATATATTTGAAGTGTATTCATAACTTTAAAGGACCTATTTTTTATCAGAGCTCTTCCGATTTTCAACCGTTATAAAATCAGAAACGTTATTTGAAACTAAGACTACTTTTTTCTCTTCTTTATTTTATTTTTTATCCAATTTTTTATTTTGAAGTGTTGTCAAGCGAATGTTCCGGATTCTTGACCGTTTCCGTCAAACTTCGGATAATGACAGATTATGAGTTATTATATTTGTATATAGTCGGTTGCATCACCACGTAAAGGTACAAAAATAGCTTTCTGGCCAGATGTCCCTCAAGATTTAGTAATGAAACGCAAGTCGTGGTATATTTTACCTCCGTGCATTTTCCACCGAGTTTTGAAAATAAACTAATTTTAAACAGAAAAGTTGGTAATTGTGCAGTGGCCTATGGTTCAAAAACGTACAGTAACTTGTGACAATTACTAATGAGCGTAAGAAACAGGAAAACACTGTCGGGTACGTGAAACGGTGCGGTTTCTCCGTAAAAAGCTGTAAGAGGTAAATTGCATGAAACCACGATCCCTTGGTAGAGGCAGCCAATTTTACCGCCCTTGACCCTTGCGAGCTAGGCTTTAACACAATTTAATTAAATTTGCTGGAATTTTTTAAATACCGCTTAACACAATTCATTTATTTTGGGTCACAAAAAGACTATATTTATGCATAATTTTTCCACTACCAGTTTTTTATTTTGCCGGTTTAGAAACAAAATGAGCTTGATGTTTTCAGATTTCAGAAGATTATACCTGAAATACTTTACAAATGTTCACGTATGTTTTGAAATAAACAGATTTGCATGATAGAACATATGCATGTAGAACATGTTCACTTTTTGTAAAACATCCAATTGATATACAAATATATTTATAAATAAAGGTAAGCAACTCTTACGGAAAACATAATCGCATTAAATCATGAATTATTTCCCATTTTGAACCTTTCAACGTGCACTTTAGTGTATGACAGTTCAAGACCTAGCCAAAAAATAATATATTTTATTGCTCGATATGTGACTAAATCACATTTTAATACACGAGTTTATGTTTATAACGGTGGGTATAAATAATTAAATACAAACCGTTAAACAGGGAAAGAAAATATTGTGAAACTGAAAGTATACATGTTTAAATAATGGTCAAATCTATGCAGTATCTTCTTTTAAATGAATATATCTTCACCAATCTTGAGAAAATATGGTATATATTATATATTTATTACTCTTCCCAGGAAAAAGATGTCCTACTACCGGTAGTTGGCCTATAATTATTCAACAATATTTTAAAGAAAATGTACACCTGTAATTTAGTTCAAGTGAAATATGAAGTAAAGCCCTGGTAATACCATGTGAAGCTTAATTGGAAATAATTCAGATACAATCAATGCTAGTGATGGGTCTAGACGAGGACTTTACTTTCAGTAGAGATAAAACTGGCTAGCAAAATGACAAACCATCTTCACTTTTCGGATTACACCAGTAATACAGTTCGGTAAAAGTACCTGCTATTAGGTGGTATTGGTAGTGAGGCTGTCAAGCAGTTCACCAGTACTAGTTGCCTTCACTTTCACAAGGCACTGGAACTTCTGTCAATGCCAGTGCAATGGTACAGTGTGAATGACCGTTGAGAGGATTTCATGATCAATCACAGCGTAAGTGACCTGTGAAGTCCGGACGGCTAAAGTACATGCTATAGTTGGTAGATGATACAACCAGCCCCTTACCGCTGTGGGTTCGAATCTCCGACATTGACTTTGGATTCTTTTATGTGAGGAAGCTATCTAGCTACCTGACGGATTGCCGGTTGTTCTGCTCAAGTGCCCGTTCCTGCCTAAAATAATGCACGGAAGGACACCCGAGGTCTTTCTCCACCTGTAATGCAAGAAAGCCGCAGTATGACCTATGTGTTGTTGCGAACAAACTACAATCACGATCTTGAAGACAAATGAAAACTCGTTTACATTTACATCGGTTTAGGAGGGAAAGTCTTAACCAGGAATTTTCACCGTATAATAGATATCTAGTGGGTTTGTAACTAAAGAATGTTATTTTCGTATTGCTATTGAATCACATGTTATTCAATATAATTATCGACACAGGGTTTTCACATGGATTTTCAAAGCAAGAGTGCTTGGATTTTAAAGCCTGAAAAAGTTGGGGATCTAAAGAAAGATGCAATTACATTACGCCATTTTTGCTGCATTTTGTTTTTGATAAATAAGTGAGAGGTTGGTAAATAAGTGAGAGGTTGGTTGATAAGTGAAATATATGTAAATAAGTGAAGTTGGTAATAAGGGAGGGGGGCTTGGTAAATAAGTGGAAGGTGAAGAAAGCAAATGCCAATTAAGAAAATAATGGATTTATATAGTTGTACCCATTATCCTTCATGCTTTAAGTTAATTCCATACATAGTTTTCTTCCAAATGTTCATGTTTAATTGTTCAATAGTATTCAAATATTGTAGATCATAAAGAATGAAGGCAGTAACTAATATTCTTGGCAATGGCTCAATACACATATAAAATACAATTTCAAATTCCAAGGCTTAATATCGATAAAGAGAATGTATATTGCATAAAAGTTTCACTATGTGGGGGGATTTTGATTTATACCTGAATGTATAATTCATAACCATTATGATAGTTCCATGTTTCAGGCAAACAAATAACACACATTTCTGACAAATATATTCATTTATTTGTGAAACAATCTTTAATGGTCATAAAGATAATCAACCTGCCTCAAAATACTTTAAAGACCTATCATCATGTGCTTTTATTAAAGTTAGACAAGGTTTTCTCTTAATCATACGTCAAGTAACCAAAACGGTTCGAATCCACACAATGCTCATACTTTTTTTATTTCTGTGTCCCAACGTTAAGATCAGTTCAAATATGTATTACAATTTAAATTTTCAGCTATAAACAGAACATACTTCCTCAATACAAAATAGTAACACATTGCAAACTGTGTTGGTGGACATTGGCCTTTAAACCTTACATCTTTAATCATCTAAATTCATCCTTTAAAGTAAGTCGGACAAAATTATATGAAATGTAACAAATAAGAAAGGTTTTGAACATTTTTTTAATATTTTTTTAATACCCAATGTTAACAATAATTCATGAAAGTTTAATAAATCTATGTGAAGTACCTTTGAAGCAGTTAATTCAGATTTTCATAGTGTTATAAAATATTCTATTTTTAGACTACATGCTAATGACTTTAGTAACCAAAATGATTATTTCTAATTAACCTAAACAGAACAGAAAATTAATTCTAATAATAACATAATAGTTATTGAAAAATGCAGTTTCTCTAATCAGTTAACAAATATATAGAAAATATAAACAATCAATTTCATGTTATTTTATTTTATCAAATATACATTACAAACCTGGACAGAGAAAATAAAAGTGTATTTTATAAGATAATCTATTTTTAGATTATGCTAATGAATTTAGTATCCTATGACTATTCATCAATTTCAAAATGTCAGTTTAACAATATATCAAAAATATAAAAAATCAATTTCATGTTCTTTTATTAAATATACATTAAAATATAAGCCAAAAATAGAATAAAGTAAAATGTATTGTGAACTATAAGCAATATAGCATTGTAAGTTTAAGTTTTATGTAAACATATGATATGTAAATATGGCATAAATATCAAATGCAACAAGAATAAGTCATTAGATTATCATTTTTGAAAGTTCCATCATTTACTTAATATGAGAAAAAAATTGAAATGAAGTATAAAACATGTATGAGTTATTTTGACAAAGATCACATAATTTGTTCGGGTGAAAAAAAGTAGAAATATTAAATAAATATTAAATTATGTGAAAAATTAACTACACAGCTTACTGAACATATAAATGTAACAAACTAACATTGCTCTAGCTGTAATTATTTGGTCCAGTTAAATTATTGTTTTCCTCTTTCTTTCAAATATTTATATAAATGCCACTAGTTCACAAATTAAATGTATAAATAGTTTATATTTCAAATATCTAAGAGAAAATATCATAACCAATAAGTTTCAAGGTAAATGCTGAAGAAAACGGAATGACCCTTATATTTCACTCCTGGTTTAGACCCAGTGTTCACAAAGATTTAAGGATCAAGATCAGGATCAAATTTAAAAACTCAAATATTCTCCATTGTTTATCCTCATAGATTAAATATTCAATATAAAATTGATAAAACTGGACTTCATGTTTATGAAATTTTAGAATAAATTTATTGGTTTTTTTTACAAGAAATGGGCATTTTACAGTTGATACAAATTTTGATCTTGATCCTTAAATTGATCCTCATTTTGATCTGATTATTTTTGTATTTGTTTTGTTAGTTGACTTTATCCCAAAATAGGTTGGTTTCTTTGCAAATAAGCAATTATTTACAATTGGAAAATGTACTTATTAATTCTAGCATAATACAATCAATTTTAGTTTTATAAAACAATGAAAATAAAATCAGGATCACCTGATCCTGATCCTGATCTTTTCTTTGTGAACATGGGGCCTGGGGTATTTTCAAGGATATAGGCAGTTTCAAATAAAAAAAATTAAACCAAAACAAAATTCACATTAATGTAAAGATCTACAAAATTCTGTTAATTGCAGAAATGTTAATACTCTAATAAAAGAATAAAGAAATTGCACATCTTATATAGTGTATCTCTCCCTTAACCTTGAATTGAATGTATCAAGGCACAGAACTTAAATTACGAATCATTATACTTGCTTTACCAAGATGGAATTAAAATAACTTTGCTCTGTGGTCACAAAAATGCATTATATATTTTTTTTTAAGTTGAGTATTTACTATTGTAATATTTAGAGGTAAAAAGAAAGCCCTTAAATCAAGCTTGGCTAATTATTGACCACTGTTGTGCAATCAAGTGTCCCTGCTTAATCTGCCTTTCAACAACTAGAAATATTCAACAGCATCTTCTACTTTCTTATTTGTTTGTACACTGCTCACTTCTAAGTTCCTGGAAAACAAAATAAAGTTGTAATATATATGAAAATTTTGTTTATATTTGCATGCATGACTATAAAAGCCTTTATCCTAAACATGTGCTGCTTTTAAAAATAGTATTGCTAGACTGTACCACGACATCATCATATAGCATAAAGATATGCTAAATATTGGAATACACATAAGTACATCAATGAAAAAGTGATGCTTTTTTACTGTAAACAGTTCTTTTCGAATCAAATATTATTATACACAAGACATTACAGTATATATATATGAATACATGACACATTACAGTTCATAGGCATGAAAACACAACGCATTACAGTGTATAGGGCTGAATAAATGACACATTACAGTTCATAGGCATGAATATACAACACATTACAGTTTATAGGCATTTATACACAACACATTACAGTTCATAGGCATGAATATACAACACATTACAGTTTATAGTGATGAATATATGACACTTGACAGTTTATAGGGTTGAATAAATGACACATTTACAGTTCATAGGCATGGATACACAATACATTACAGTTTATAGGCATTAATACACAACACATAACAGTTCATAGGCATGAACACACGACACATTACAGTTTATAGGCATTAG
Organism: Ruditapes philippinarum; assembly: GCF_026571515.1. Classification (NCBI taxonomy): domain Eukaryota; kingdom Metazoa; phylum Mollusca; class Bivalvia; order Venerida; family Veneridae; genus Ruditapes; species Ruditapes philippinarum. The sequence goes on from NW_026858838.1 coordinate 45,060, forward strand.
CACACAACACATTACAGTTCATAGGCATGAAAACACAACACATTTCAGTTCATAGGCATGAAAGCACGATACATTACAGTTTATAGGCATTAGCACACGACACATTACCTTTTTTCTTGATGATTACATGACACATTGCAGTTTATAGAGATGAGTACACAACACATTAGTTTATAGGGATGAGAATATGACACATTACAGTTTATAGGGATGAATACACAACACATGACATTACAGTTTATAAGGAAAAATACACAACAGATTATAGTTTATAGGGACAAATACACAACACATTGCAGTTAATTTGGATATACATGACACAATGCAGTTCATAGGGATGAGAATATGACACATTACAGTTTATAGGGATGAATACACAACACATTAGTTTATAGGGATGAGAATATGACACATTACAGTTTAGAGGGATGAATACACAACACATGACATTACAGGAAAAATACACAACAAATTATAGTTTATAGGGACAAATACACAACACATTAGTTTATAGGGATGAAAACACAACACATTAATCCTGGTCCTAGACAATTTTGTGTAATGGACCTGGCTTGACAACTAACCCAGTAGTCCATAAGAAATTAAAGTGCTTTAACCATTAGACTGCTGGCAGCTTTAGAATCTCCCCATATTATCAGGGCAGACCAAGTTCAGCATGCACATCTGTGCCATCTGATCATGGTCTGCACTGTTATTCTATTCCCTACACAGCCAGTATGAAGTATTTTGAAATTTTCCCTAAAAATGATGTCTTTTTAAGATATTTAGTGTGGTAAGATTTATGCCAATTAATTATAGGTAAGCATCCAACTGTGAAATATCTGGCTCTATACTGACAACACAGGTATGTTATAATTGCTAGTATTGATCCATAGGTGTGCTATAATTTCTAGTATTGGTCAAATGGTTAATTCAGTATCTACATACCCTCCTGTATGAGGAAGACCCTTGAAAATTCTAGCATGTAAACATTCTCCACCAGAGCCAATTCTGATCTGTAAAATAATAAAAGAGTTCTCATCCGGATCCATAAAAAAGTGTCTGTTTCATAAAATTCAAACATAAGTGGAGATTATGGTACTAAGTCAAAGGCATGTATACTATCTTTAACCAAGTGGATTATAAAGAAACTTAACTTAGTCATATAACTTAAAAGCAAAAACATTTATTAATAATTTTCATTGTTTTTAAAAATACACAATACTTCATCTATCAATCATTGATACAATATTCTGGCACATTAAACACACTCAAACTGTTTTGTACAATGGAAATATTCATAACATTTAAATGTTTTAATATTTTAATCAATTCATAGAGTTCCATCTTTTCCCACCCTGCCCTCACAAAAAAATGTCATTTTTCACATAAAAACTATGATTTATAAATGCATGGATTGATGACTTAAGTAAAAAGAAATTATCTCACACTACTAAGGTGTGTTAAATGTACAAACTAGATTTGTGTCCATAGGGCACGGGTGCCCCCACACGCCACTGTTCTGTCAATCTTATGACTCTAGGTCAAATATTTTTTGGACTACATGTGCCATAAGTTGAAAACTAAAAATCTTTTACTAAGTAAAGGGCAAGAACTTTACAAATACTGAATAAATCCACAAGCAAAACCCAAGGTGCATTAAGTACACATGCTGACCAACATTCTTGTAAACTTTCAGGCCTACAAGTCAAATACTTTTTGAGCTATGCATGAACAAGTTGAAAATTGCAAATTTATACTACTGTAAATCAAAGGCAATAACTCTAACAAAACTGAAAAAAATCCACATGCAAAGTCCCAGGTGCATAGCTTCAAAATGATGTTGATCATTATTCCTGTAATTTAGTGATGTTGATCATTATTCCTGTTAAGTTGGTTGATTCTAACTCAAGCACTCAAGGAACAAATAACACAACATAATGAAACGGTTTTTACTAAGTCAAGGGCAATAACTCTACAAATACTGAGTTACATGCAACACAAGTTGAAAATTGCAAAATTTTACTAACTCTAAAAATACTATATAAATCCACTCAAAAATACCCAGGTGCAAAACTGCACATGCTGATCAACATTCCTGTAAAGTTTCATGACTCTAGGTCAAATACTTTTTGAGTTACGTGTGACACAAAAGAGAACGGACAGACGGATGGAAGGACAGATGAACGGACAGACAAAGGTAAACCTACATGCCCCCCTAAAGTGGGGGCACAATAAAAGTAATTTGTATACTGTATATTAGATTATTCTACACCCTCACTTCCCTGAATGGCTCCACAATGTTTCTGATTCAAATTTACATTCCTGTGTATAAAGTTTCATACTTAAACCCAAATAAATCATTTCAAAAGCAAACCTTACATTAATTAAAAATTAAATCAAATTCTCTTGAACAAATTGATTAAACTTTCTCATCAAATGATTTAAATATTTCAGTTTTATACTGATCTACAAAAGCAACTCCTCACAAACTACAGGTATTTTTCAAATTTACCTTTACAAAGTAATTGACTCCAGCTACAACCTGGCTTCTGTAGTGGACAGGTTCAAATATTTCCACTGAATCTTTTCCTGCTTTCTTCAGTATGTCAGCTTTCACCTGTAAGAGATTAGTACATCTCTCAGTGAAACATAACACTTCTAAATTGTGCGAATCAGTTCTAAATATTTCTTCACTTGAAATTTCATTTCTCTGAATTTCAAACAAAAGAATTGCAAATAAATCCTTTACTTGAAATATCATTTCTGAATTTCAAACAAAAGAATTGCAAATAAATAATTGCTTTCAATTTTGAAAATGCTAGTGTTAAATTCTAGCCTTGATGTTGGAAATTTTTTTTAATTAAAATTGGGAAGAAGAAGGTTGTTTTGGATCAAGAATGGGGGCTAAAACCCCAGTCACACTAGAGCTTACGATTACTTGCGACCACCGGCGACTTGTAAAACTGACGATCATCAGCGATTGTCTGCGACCGAAACCATTTTTGCACAGATAAATTTACTTTTGCAAGTATCGTAAGTCAAGTCATCATTGACAATCGCACGACAGGTCATAAGTAAACGTACGATGGTCTCAAGATTGCCTGGGATTACTTACGACTACCCGTGACATAACATGCGATCGCCTACAACTTGTCGTACGAGCATCACACGATTACTAAAGACTACTTAAGATTATCAGTGACTAGTGGCAATTTGTAAAGACTGTCGTAAGATTGTCGCACTTCCGAACGACCATCTTGCGACAGCCTTAAGACCTTATAAGATCACTAGCGACCTGTTTGATCGCAAGGAGGTTTTTGTGCAAGCTCAAAAACCTCTCTACGACTGAAATTGGTCGTGGGACCTAAATAAGATAACCTGCGACTGTCAAAGATCATCGATGACCATCGTAAGACGTTTTAAAGATTGTCCGCGACCAGAGGTCACTGGTGATCGTGAACTGGTCTTCACTGGTCGTAAGCTCTAATGTGACTGGGGCTTTACATTTGTATGTATTGACTTTGTTCCTCTGTGATATGGCAAAAATGTCTATAAACAAATGCTTGTAAACTTTTACTTAATGATTTGAATACTAATTGGAACATTATTGAATTTTATTTCAATAAACTATTATTAAACTATAATTGTTAATGCTGCTGTGGATAAATTTTATTAAGATTACTTTGTATCTATCAATGAAAATCTCTTAATAAATTAAATTTCAAATATGACATTTTTTTTGTACACAAATTACTCCTCATTCGTTGTTTTAAAAAATTCAAAAACATATTGGAATGAAAGTAATTTAGTTATTATTAACAAATAGTTAATACCGACATAAAATTGATCTTTAAAGCTTCAAAGGTAAAAATATATGTATACATCTTAAGAATGATTAATATTATGATAAAAATAACAGTACAAATGAAACACTCCTCTAAAGGAAATATGTACTTCTTCATTTCCTGAATCAATAACGAAAGTTCAGCTACTGTCCATCAATTGATAATCTTAAAGTATTTCCTATTTCACTATAATATTTCATGATTGTAATTATCATTACTAGATAAAAATTGCAAGAAATGTTAACTCAAGTTTAGAACTATGTTCTTTTAGATATCATCTTTAAAGTGTTTAATAGCAAGCTTTACGGTGAATACCTGCTAGTGATGGTTTTGAAAACTTTCGTCCGAAGTACTGAATAAACGCATCGCAACTTTTCAAATTATAAGATAACCATAAAAACCAAGGAATTCCGATTGAAAAGGGGAGCGTAGACTACTAGTATCCTGCGCACTTATATGTGAACCATAATTGGACAGGGAACCAGAATAAACGGAAGCAGTGTATAAAATACCAAATGACAATTTTAAAACGGAAAATGTAAAATAAAAATGACAATTTTAAAACGGAAAATGTAAAATAAAAATGAACGATTAATTTATACTATTTCACGGTAAAAGTAAATCGAGCTCGCTTCGAGGCTTTGCCTATTTTCATATTAATATAAGGAAGTGGCTAGCCGTACGGGCCCGTACGGCTAGCCAAAAGTTCTAGCCGTACGTGAGTCACGTACGACTAGCCAGGACTCACTGTATTGTCTAGCCGTACCGCACTTTTCAAATTTATATGGAAGTCGAACATGCATATGTTATTTTATGCCTCGTGATTATAGTTTGTTGTTTTATTTGTATGAAAGGTGAAATTTTGTTAATTAAGCACAATCATGGATCGAATAAATAATGATAGGAGTGGATAAAAAGGACATTGAAAAAAAAAACCAAAAAAAAAACCGGTGAAATGCAAAATAATTGTATAATTTTCAAAAACAGTAGAAAATATCGAACATAAAAGCACAATCAATTAATTAGCCTTATTTAAAGCCTACCCAGGGACTGACAATAGAATTTTAAAATGCGTTTCACAAAACATGCAAACTTTCCTTATGTTAACAAACTTCTATACCGTCGGTAATTGACGCAATTTCAGAGCCCAACAACAATAATTTTTGTTTTTTTGTTTCATTTTAAAGGTGTCGAAAATTAAACTTAATGAAACAAAAAATCTTATCAAAATTTGTAAACCATTTCAATTGATGTTATTTAACTGCAGCCAAATGCGTATTTTTTCTCAACGTCTTGAGATGACAAAGATCGATATTCGTTCTTTTTTTACTGTAGCCAACAAGGCGATTTATCTCTACAAAGTAAACATAGGAAGACAATTGCTGTTTCTTGGTTAAAATCCTCGCTTAAAGTCATAAAATCACATATGCATTTTCGACTTCCATATAATTTTGAAAATGCCGTACGGCTAGCCAATACAGTGTGTCCTGGCTAGTCGTACGTGACTCACGTACGGCTAGAACTTTTGGCTAGCCGTACAGGCCCGTACGGCTAGCCACTTCCTTAATATAATGATATTATATTAATGTGAAATACATAAAAACATATGTATTGGCCTACCTCATTGCAATAACCTTTCACTTCCTCATCAGCTGGCATAACATCACCTGCACCTCCACACATTTGAGCCATATTAATTTGAATCTACAGTAGACTGAAACAAGGAAAAATATAACAATGACTCATAGTCACAACTGATATACTCATGAATGTACAAATATCATGTATATCAATTTATCATACAAAAATTTTATATCATGAATATCCATTTGTCGTCGACAACAACTCGGCTTGCATTACAAAGCCGTATAAACGACACAAATAATTGAGTACAGTAACAAAACATACAAACTGACAAATATAAATTAATTCTTACAACGGAAATTATCACAAACTGTTCAAAGCAAGACGAAACCTTTACACTTTCACCTTTCAACTTTAATTTCCGCGTCTGTGTCTATCAGATGCTTGAACGGTGTCAAAGTAAAATTTTGATTGTACAAATTATCCGCACTGTCACTCCTGTCAAACTTAAAATTTAAGGAAATTCTTGATTGACAATGGATGACATCATGAATATTGTGTCAAGTACGATAGATCAAGAGAGCACTGACTTGAACCGACTAAGCCAATCAATCTGGAATCAACCAGAGCTTGGGTTTAAGGAACATTTTGCCCATACAGAATTGACAGATTTTTTGGAGAAAACTGGATTTATTGTGGAAAAGTCCTTTAAACTTGAAACGGCATTCAGAGCAACCTACACACACAATGTTGAAAAAGAGTCGGTTCCTGGTCCAAATATTGCTGTATTGTGTGAATATGATGCATTGCCAGGGATCGGACATGCATGTGGACATAACCTTATAGCAGAGCTTGGTGTAGCATCAGCACTTGCAATTAAGGCTGCAATGATTGCAAACCCAGAACAATTCCCAGGAACTGTTAGTTTAATTATCTTATCTGTTGTTAACCATTTTAAATTTCTTATGCGCACAACTTAGTTACTCGTATGCAAAATCTTGTGCACACAACTTAACTGCTTAATTATCTTGAGGGCACATCTAAGTAACTTATTCGCATGGGGTACCGATTCGCATGACATAGTACTCATGCGCACAATATAAATATAAAAAAACACATGTCACCTCTGTGCCACAGTACTATTGGCTCATTTGTCTTACCAAAAATGATTAAGTTATGATAATCTCCTGTTGATCTGTTATATATAGTAAACAGGTACTGGCTAGTTAAAGATATACTATGTACTATATATGTACTATGCTCAAATATGATATTAGAAGAAAATACTGGTTACTGCTACACTGCAGTCTCTTTGTAAATATAGAATAAACATGTTTTGACTTCACAGAGAGTAGATATGTTGTGTTAAAAATCCTTCACACTATATGAATATATAGTGTCATTAAAAAAATGATAAAATACAAGCTATAACAAAAACATTTTCTTATAATGTATAATTTATATCTAGTTGACAGTGTTAGGATGTCCAGCTGAAGAAGGGTTGTGTGGAAAGGCTGATCTGTTACGTCTAGGGGCATTTGATGGTGTTGATGTTGCTATGATGGCCCATCCCTCACAGACTACACTTGCTACACCAAACTATGTCTCAATGTCTCCGTAAGTATTTGTCACTGAGAAAACATATACATGCACTCTTATTTTAGGGACTTAACTTCCTTTTTCTTGAAAAAAAAATCCTGACTAAACTTATTTAAGCAAACTCTTAAAATGTGTCACACCCACATTCATTTTTGTGTCGCCTTGAAAAAGGGGACATATAGGGGTTACTTTTGTCGGCAGCGTTGTTGTCGGCATCCCCTTAAGCTTGTCCAGAGCATAAGTCAGTCATTATAATCGGATTGACTTCAAACTTGGTTATAATGCATGCTTCTTATAATGACCTGAAGTGCAGTGCACAAGTACCGGTACTCTGCATTTCTTATTATTTGAGTTATTGCCCTTTGTTAATTTTCATACTTTATTTTTGTACGGGCCATTTCTCTTAAAGTATAAAGGCTAGGACTTGAAACTTCATAGCATGATAGATCTCATTAAGAAGAACTGCAGTGCATAAGAACCGGTACTCTGCATTTCTTATTTTTTGACTAATTGCCCTTTGTTAATTTTCATACTTTATTTTTGTCCAGGCCTTTTCTCCTTAAGTATAAAAGCTATGGACATGAAACTTCATAGCATGATAGATCTCATTAAGAAGAAGTGCAGTGCACAAGAATCGGTACTCTGCATTTCTTATTTTTTTAGTAATTGCCCTTTGTTAATTTTCATACTTTATTTTTGTCCAGGCCATTTCTCCTTAAGTATAAAAGCTATGGACATGAAACTTCATAGGATGATAGATCTCATTAAGAAGAAGTGCAGTGCACAAGAACCAGTACTCTGCATTTCTTTTTTTTTTAGTTCTAGTTTTACAAAGATTTTGCACATAATTAAAGTATGCACTCACATTATAATTTAAAAGCATGTTTTGCACTTAGAATATTCACTGCACATTGTTTAACATATATACTGTACTAAGTTAAAGAATGCACTTCAGATAGTTATTGTATTTTTACAATAATGGCACTTAGTTAAGGTATGCACTATACATAGTTAACAATTTAAGTTAAACTATGCACTACATATAGTTATTAAAATATGAGCCGTGTCACGACAAAACCAACATAATGGGTTTTTGAACAGTATGGATCCAGACCAGCCTGCATGTCCGCGCAGTCTCATCAGAATCCATGCTGTTCGCTATCAGTTTTGCTACTTGTAATAGGGTTGGTAAGCGACCAGCATGGATCCTGATCAGACTGCGCCGATGCGCAGGCTGGTCTGGATCCATGCTGGTCGCAAACGCATTATGTTGGTTTTGTCGTGATGCGGCTCATATGTATTTCTATTACAGGTTATCTATAAAGTATTTCGGTAAAGCATCTCATGCCTCGTCGTATCCATGGGAAGGTTTGAATGCACTGGATGCTGCAGTGGCTTGTTACAACAATATATCTAACCTCAGACAACAAATGAAACCCACCTGGAGAGTTCATGGTAATAAATTGTTTAAACATTTTTAGTTAAGCTTGATTGGGAAAACAAGTTCTTGCTTATTTCAATCCTTTTAGAGTCTCCTTCCTGGAACCAACCAGTGATTGGTGTCATATAAAGAAACATAGTTGTGACCCGAGTAGGACTGAAACCCATAATCATAATGATAAAATCAAATCTATTCTTAAGTAGGATATGCCTTCAGATTTATTTTTGGAAAAGCGAGGAATGTTTTCATTACTTATCAAATTTTAAACAGAAATAAAGAAGTCTGAACTGTGCTCTGGTAAATTTAAGTGGTTTTTCTGCTGTGATCCAGAGGGTAAGCTAAATAAACACCAAGCAACAGAGAGAAGGAAAATGTGATTGTAATGAAATTATCCCCTAATACATAGAGGATATTGAATGAGTGTAAGTTCAATACTGAATTTATTGCACGAGAGGCTCGCATAATATAATTTTATTCAACGAGTGCAATATATTCAGTATTGAACTTACACGAATTTGATATTCTATATATCACATACCCAAAATAAAGACCTTTAAAGTGAAATAAGAGTCATTTTTAGCTCGACTATTCGATAAGAATAAGTAGAGCTATTGTAGTCACCCGAGCGTCGGCGTCGGCGTAACCACTTATGTTAAAGTTTTTGTAATAGTTCAAATATTTTCAAAGTCCATTGACATATGGCTTTGAAACTTTGCACACTTGTTCACCATCATTACCCCAACCTGTGAACAGGAGGAGGTAACTGTATCAAGCATTTTGACAGAATTATGCCCCTTTTTCGACTTAGAATTTACGTTAAAGTTTTTGTAATAGTTCAAATATTTTCAAAGTCCATTGACATATGGCTTTGAAACTTTGCACACTTGTTCACCATCATTACCCCAACCTGTAAACAGGAGGAGGTAACTGTATCAAGCATTTTGACAGAATTATGCCCCTTTTTCGACTTAGAATTTACGTTAAAGTTTTTGTAATAGTTCAAATATTTTCAAAGTCCATTGACCTATGGCTTTTAAACTTTGCACACTTGTTTACCATCATTACCCCAACCCGTAAACAGGAGGAGGTAACTGTATCAATCATTTTGACAGAATTATGCCCCTTTTTTTGACTTAGAATTTATGTTAAAGTTTTTGTAATACCTCAAATATTTTTAAAGTCCATTGATATATGGCTTTAAAACTTTGCACACTTGTTCACCATCATTACCCCAACCTGTGAACAGGAGGAGGTAACTCTATCAAGCATTTTGACAGAATTATGCCCCTTTTTGGACTTAGAATTTACGTTAAAGTTTTTGTAATACCTCAAATATTTTCAAAGTCCATTGACATAATGGCTTTGAAACTTTGCACACTTGTTCACCATCATTACCCCAACCTGTAAACAGGAGGAGGTAACTGTATCAAGCATTTTTTTTTACAATCAAGCACTAAGAATAGTCAAGCGTTGCTGTCCTACCGACAGCTCTTGTTCATTGACGCACCTATAGTATAACGCTAACATTTAGCGCATCTTTACACTATGTTTGTGTAACGCTAATGACGTCACGTCAAAATATATGCAAGCCCGTGCAATACCATATTTACGGAGTCGTAAAATCAGCACGGGTGTGTGATAAATGTATGTTTGACATACTTTCTTATAGCTGGGCAATTTAACATTCAACAGTGTTTTTTCATGGTATGGCAGTTATACAATTGTATGCGGAAGGAATTTCCTAACAATTTTGGTTTTTCTTTTTAAAATTATTATCTAAGAAACAGAGTTGATCTTTTTTTACTAGACTGGGAATATTCAATCAATAACCAAAATGATGAAAGGAAAATTACTAAACAACTAAATGGAGGTAAATACTCTGTATAATGGAAATACATATATGAACTATTTTAATTGAAATTGAAGCTATGATGTAGGATATATCATATATGTTTTCTTGAAGAGCAGTTAAGACATCATGAATGGATTTTGATATAGTTTAACAATTTTTGATAAAACGTTTGTTATCTATGAAATATAAAAATCTTTGTGTTATACTATAGGTGTAATCAGGAATGGTGGTGCTCAACCTAATATTATACCAGAGGAGACAGAGTTAGAATATTATCTGCGGACACCCACCGATTCAGAGATGGTCACCTTGAAACAAAAGGTGGAAGGCTGTGTACAGGGTGCTGCTTTGGCAACTGGTTGTACAGTAAGTTATAAGTTCATTTACATGTATATCTATTGCTGAGCAATAATTATTTCCCAGTGAATGGTAACAGAAAGTCCTTCCTTCCTTCCTTCCTTCCTTCCTTCCTTCCTTCCTTCCTTCCTTCTTAATCTTTCATTCCTTCCTTCCTTCCTTCTCATGCTATTCATTCTGTAAAGGATAAATGTTGTTAAATACATGTATGTTTTATTTATGTGGTTAAAAGAACATGGGTATAAACAATGGGTTTGAGTCACACAAGTGCCATTTTGTAAAATATATCCTTTTGTTAGTCTTTACACTTACACTAGGACATGAACTTTAACTCAATAAAAGCTATGTTAGTTGCAAAGTAAAATCTTCTTTAATATTTACATCTGATGGTCCCAGTTAAAATGTTTGTTTTGGATATTTTATGAGACATATATTATGTTTTTAAATTAACAATTATAAGATAAGATAAGATAAGATAATCTTTATTTAAAGTCGGTTTCATAAAAACATATAAACATTAGCTATATAAGCTATTTTCCGACAAAACTTATTATCCTATAACAATTCAAACAAACAATCTGTATAAAAGAAAATATATAAAAGTATTAAGAAGATCAATGTACATTTATGAAAGACTCTGTAAAACAGTTAAGATTTATCAGCACATATAAATATGGGTAAGAAAGCATTAAATGATTAAAAGCAAATATACATTACAATCAAACATCACATAAAATTACATCATACAAGAATTCTATTTATGTACACAACCCTAAAATCAGAAAAAGGATTAGAATTTTTTTTAAAATTTAAATTTTTAAAATAAATTAAAGTAAATGATTCAATTTTATTTTATTTAAATATAGTTGACCTAATTTCCAGTATGATGCTTGAGCACATATCAGTAGCAGCATCTGATATGTACTCAGTCATGAAAATATGGGTGTAACTAAAACATGTACAAGTATCATGATAATAGAACTTAAAATGTTGAAATGTTTGTGTAACAGATGCTGATCTGAGTTGGCCTAGATAAATTCATGGTCTAAGTTAATTACTTAATTAATTAGAACCAAAATAAAATAAAAGTAGAAATAAAAAGGTAAAAATAGACTTAAAGAAGCTATTGTCCCCTTTATGGGATATATGAAAAGCTGATCAGCAGCTGTCACATATACAAACACTAACATGCACTGACAAATGACTATACAAATATACACACAAGAAGCACATGAAAAGCATTACATGATAAAACAGGTCTTATACAGCATTACTCTATGGCAGACAGAAATACACAAAAAACAAAAGAAGAAACAAAAGAAGCATGCAGATTCATTTGATTCACATTTCAAAACTCAACAAAAAACATAACACTTAGGCACACATAGAACATTTGCATTTGAAGCCACTCCAGGTTTGGATAAGCCTCCGAAATTCACCGTAATCAGTTTCTGTTCTTAGTTCATTCGGGAGGCTATTCCAGACCTGGGTGGCCTCATAGCGAAAGCTTTTCTTACCATAAGTCTCTGTATTTACTCTAGGAACTTCAAGTGTGTTGTTATTTCTAAAAGAGTAATAAGAGGAATAATGTAATAATAATGTAAATTATCAATTTACATGTTGATGTTTCCACAGTTTTGTACAATTTATACCCTTCATATGTAATAACTGAATATAATTTCCATGAATTGTGTAATAAATCTTGATAATTATATTGCTCCTGCTTTAAACTTGTTTCAGATTTTCAATCCAACTTTTGGCATGTAACTTTTTAACTCTAAGAGTTGAAGATTAATTTAACTTTTCCTCTGCTTTTTTTCAGGTTGATTTCAAGTTTCGTGAGAAGTCCTATTCAAATCTGATATCTAACAAAACACTTGTTGATTTGTTTGAAAAAAACGGAGTGTCCATTGGTATTGAATTTGAAACCGATGAAGAAAAAAGGCGGAAATTTGGTGGCTCTACAGATATGGGAAATGTTTCACATGTGATCCCAAGCATTCACCCGAAGTTCAGCATCGGCACAACTGTTAGTAACCACTCTAAAGAATTCACTGTGGCTGCAGGAGATATGAAGGCGCAGAAGTATACTCTGGATGTTGCCAAGGCTTTAGCAATGACTGCGTTAGATGTGTACAATAAACCTGAACTGTTGGCTCAAATAAAAGCTGACTTCGAAAAAGATGTAGCTGAAACATGAACATGTTTAAATGATATAGATATTTCAAAGAAAAATTTTATATTATTTATTCTAGAAATGATGTGCATGAAAAAAAAAAGATTTACAAAGATCTGTCCGCAAAGAAGGATCTGAATTTCTGAAAGGTTAATCTGCTTCTTACTTTCAGACCTATATTATATTGTTAATGATGTAGAAGAGAGATTATTGCATTTACCTTTTTAAGCTCATCTGACATTGTCATTATTATCCTTCATTTCATTAAACATTGCAATTCTTACACTTACCTTAACGTCATCTGGCCCTTCTACTACAGTACATGTACTTACATATATGTGAAATTGCTGAAAAATGTAATGAAAATTTTTGTAAATATTTGGTTAAAAGTTACCATGTCTGATTTATATCATGAAAATATAACCAGATTTAAAACAAAAGTAAGGTGATAGTAACAATTGAATGAATAAGTTGTTTTGTTTTTCTTAATGAAATCTTTTAGCAAGCTCTTTTTAGCCACATAAAACATATTTTACAAAATGAATCATGTATCGATTGAAAAACAAGAAATTGTATCAATATATTTCATGCTTACAATATTTTGAAGCCATGTTTCATTAAACATTTGAGCCATTTCATGACAAAACCAACATAATGGGTTTGCGAACAGCATGGATCCTGATCAGACTGTGCGGATGCACAGGCTGGTCTGGATCCATGCTGGTCGCAAACGCACTATGTTGTTTTTGTCGTGACGTGGCTCATATCATTTCAAACTTTTTGAGAGGCTTATTGTATAAGTTTGTGTGTTTTGAAGATTGATTAGAATTTTAAAAGTGTTGAAGGCTTTTTAAAATAAGATTAATATCATAATTAAGCAATGCATTTTACTTTTGTTATTTTTTCAAACAAAAAAAAATTAAGAAATTAGATTATAGAGATGACTTTTAAAGATGTTATGAATTTGTATTGGGTAATTTTATTACGTTATTGATATTATTGGTTAAATTTCCACCATTTGTAATCAGGTCACTCAGCATTGTTATATTTAAACAGCTGAATAAAATATTTATGAGTATTATAAATTGACTAGTTATAGTTTTCATTTATTTATTGTTTGTTCCTAATATATAGAGTATTTCAAATCTTCTTGTCATGTTGAATTGTTGTAGATCTTTTTCAGAATTCCTTGGCATTTCCCATACCTATGTAGATTTTAAAGTTTACCTGTAAATTTAATAGAATACACTACAAATGTGTTCAAAAATGCAATATTACGAGGCAAACAGCCTAATATTTTTTGATACTGTACAGAGGTGAAGGCCTTTAACTTGTGAATATATTTTTGCCAAAATAGTATTCAGAAGTTAAAATTGTTAAATTTCGATCTTTTAAGTATTTCTCTGTCGGTCTGTCCGTCAGTAGACCACATGGTTTCCGCTGATTATCTTGAAAACTTCATATTCCACATATTGATTGGTCATAAATAGTAGATGACCCCTATATTTGGGTCACTAGTCAAAGGTCAAGGTCACAAAGGCCTTAAATGTCAGAATGGTTTCCGCTGATTATTTTGAAAATTATTCATCACAAAGTCTTCATATTTCACATACTGATTGGTCATAAATAGTAGATGACCTCTATTGATTTTGGGGTCGCTTGGTCAAAGGTCAAGGTCACAAGGGCCATAAATATCAGAACTGGTTCTGCTGATTTTCTTTAAAAAATCTTTATCACGAACTCTTCATATTTAACATATTGATTGTAACTAGTAGATGACCCCGAATGCTTTTGGGGTCTCTAGATCAAAGGCCAATGTCACAGGGGCCTTAAATGTCAGGTCATATGTTGGTCAATTTTTTTCATAACATTTATAGCATAATTCTATAAAAAAAATTATCAATAGTATGAGTCAAGGGCTAGAAAGGGGGGCATAATAATTATTGTGTCGTTTGACATTCTTGTTTTTTAGGTAATTACTGGATGAACTGTCCTGTTTTACAGAAACATTGTTATCATGGTTGCTTGGTAGCCTAACAGTGTTTTTCAAATGCATGTTCCATATTATTAGAAGTGTCTTCTTACCTTTTGAGAAGTTTCAAATTAAGTCTTTCAAATTCTACTTCCGGTCTGATCATTAGCTCACCTGAGCACAACGTGCACATGGTGAGCTATTGTGATCCCCCACCGTCTGTCGTCGTGCGTCGACAACAATTTCATTAAACAATGTCTCCTCAGAAACCAGTGACTGCACAGTAACCAAACTTTACAGGAACCTTGGGTGGTCCCCTGCCAAAGTTGTTCAAATGGTTCCGGTCTGTGGCATAAGTAGGTCATGGGGCCAGAAAAGGAGTTTAAAAAATGCATAATTAAAAAATCTTCTTCATGTATATAATAAATACTTAAAAAAATCTACATGTCTGAAGATACAAGGCTTAGAGCTTAGATATTTGGTGTATGATATTATCTACAGGTCCTCTACCAAAGTTCTTCAAATTATAGCCCTTGGGTCAAAATTGGCCCCGCCCCAGGGGGTCATAGGTTTTCCTTTTATGTATATAATAAAAACTTTAAAAAATCTTCTTGTTTGAGGGTACAAGGCTTAGATATTTGGTATGTAATATCACCTCTTATCCTCTTCCAAAGTTGTTCAAATTATAGCCCTGGGGTCAAAATTGGCCCCGCCCCAGGGGGTAATAGGTTTTCTTTATATGTATATAGTAGAAACTTAAAAAATCTTCTTGCTTGAAGGTACAAGGCTAGTTAATCAATTTTGCATAGATAGTCCATATAAACTTATTACTGATGAACTTCAGCAAAGCTTTTAATAAAGTAGACCATGAGACACCCTTTTCCAAAATACTTTGTATCAATTCTTGGGTTATCTCATGGACCAGGTCATTGTTATATTGTATCACTTAGGAGGTGGTTGTTGATTGTCAAAACTTTGGCAATCTTCCGATCTTGACCGGTGTCCTTTAAGGCATGGTCTCTCTCTATTCATTACAGTGTTTATGGTTAAAGCTAGGCTATTTGCAGACGATACAACTATTTACTTTATAAATCAACCATCAAATCATAAAAAGATGCCCAACCCTCAAGAGCTTTTTAAACTGGAAATCCTATTGGTTTATGGCGTTTAGCCCAAGTTAGTGCGAAATCCTTAGAATCAGCCCCAAGAAACAAACCGTAAGTTTCCCTTACTACTAAACTCTACAGAGAGTGCTAAACAATGATTTAACAATGAAAAAATATTTATCCTGACTCAATCGCATAAAAAATAGACGAGCTTACGTCAACTGCTGACTCAGATTTTTTTTCAAAAATGTAAAAGTTTTAAACAAAAAGGTCCGAATTACACTGCTTATGAAACCTAAGTAAAACTCCAGTTAAAATATTCTATGGTTTGGCATCCTAGAGTGAGTGAAGCTTTGTGGTAGAGGTAAGGAGCAAAGACAACGCGGTGCACGAACCTACACGTGCAAATCAAACATTGGTTATTCACCACTTTGATTTACCTTTAAAAGGCGTGATTTACCTCTAAAAGGCGTCGACAGGCCAGTTGATTTAATTGCAACCCTGCAGACAAATTTACGGACATATGGCTAAAGTCAACGTGTGTATGATTATAAAGTATTACCAATATACTGGTAAAGAATTAACTGATTCAAAACGAAACTAAAGCATAACCTTAAAGGAGCTCCACTGAGGTCTAAAAACCTTAAATAATAAAACTTGAAATTCTTACATAGGTCAAGTGAAGCACTTAAAATGGGAAAAGCCCGATTAGACACGCTGCAACGCTTTTCATTTTTAGGTCATTTTTGGACAATAGAAATGAGAATTCCTGAAAAGGGAATGACGGAATCCTCTTAAAATTTACACAAATGTTATTTGTCCAGACCTATATTAAATGGTACTCAAATCTCGAAAAAAATCAGCCCTGTTGTGTTACAAAAAAAACTTAAGTGGAGTCCCTTTAATTAACATTGAAAATTCAAACATGCAAGTGTTTGATACAAGTTTGTTTCTAAGTAAATATACTACCATATATACTTAAGGACGCAAATGGGGCACATAAAGGAGGAAATTCTTTGACGGTATATACATGTATTTCCATGTATAATTCTTTGAATGGCATGTATATATAATTTTTTGACGGTATATACATGTACAGTCAGCTAATCATAGCTTAGTCGGTTAGAGCGCGAGACTTGAATACTCGACATTGTTAATAGGTTCGATTCTCGGGCTGGCCAACTAATATTACCAAGCAGCATTTAGGATAAGACTTTAAATCGAGGTCCCGTATATAAGTGCTTAAACACTTAACACTCTAAAGAAACAGGAGAAGTTTCTGGAATTGGGACATCTTTCTGTATCCTGCAGTATCCTCCCAATTCTAAAATGATTATCTTCTGGAGGACTCGCCAATATAAATGTTTATAAGATAATTATTTGTAACAAACTGGTCAGCCAATGCAATTCGAGAAATTAATTTCTTTAAAGTGCTACTTGTCATATTTTGCTTACATATACACTGGATGCTGGCTGTTTTACCAGAAAAACAAACAAGGAAACACTTCAAATAAGTTGATGTTTTTAAGTAAGAGTACTTCTTGAAAATATTAAAAGTTACATTTCCTTCTAAGAAAAGAAAAGGATGTATACGATAATGAATTTCGTATAGACTTTCATGTAAATAGCTGATGTAAAAATTAATTTCACCTAAACATAAACTTGAATAAAGTGTATGTAGTACACGAATGTAATAAGATACCACTTTTTAAAATGCTCTCATGTACTTTAAAGTATTTTGGTTTCTATTTAGTTTAACATCGAATAAACTCTGCTATTTTCAAAGCATTTACATGTTGGGCATTTAACTGCAGGGGTGTACAGAAGAACGACTAGGGATATATAGAGAAAATTGTTGGTTTTTTTTGTGGGTTTTTTATGTATAGTTAGTTATACATGAATTATTTTATAATTGTAGTTATTAAATAACTATACGTTATTAGTCCTATAAAAAGCACCTGCCACGCTCAATAACACGATGGCCTGCCTTAAAACAGGACCGAAGGCCTCGGACTAATACGACTGCCATCGGACAAATAACCGGGCCAATATCAAATCACTTATTTATTAACATATATAATCAGAAACAGAGCTAACGTTCAACCAACCACAAAAGCAATTAGGTATTTTGTATATTTTTCAAGTGATAAATTTTATCATAAATACTTAATTTATAAGACTGTATTGATTTCTAAAAAACCTAACCTGTTCGCTACAAAGTAATTCATGGTAAGAGAAAAAGCCCCAAACTAGATATAACCAAGAAATATCTGCCCGTCTAAACTCATTTAGAGCAACTGGTCAATAACTTTTACAAACATATAGGAAAAAGTATTCACTGTATCTTGATATAATGCCAAAAAGAACAACAAAAGACACACGCACGCACGCACGCACGCACACACACATACACACACATTTAAAATCACTTTTGTAAAGGTTAGAGTGCTTTTCCACTAATTGAAAATAGAAATATGCTAATTGTAGAATATTGAACACAGTGAGTGATATTGTTTGATTTGTAATTCAAGTTATATTATAGAGGATGAATACCAGTGTTTTTGGTACTTGTAATGTTTATTATGATATACGTAAAAGAAATAATAATAGTAGTGATATTAATAGTATTAATTTATTATTATTATTATTATTATTATTTTTATTATTATATTGACCTATCGTTTATAAATCTGTTGAACTAATGCAGAGAAACAGCAACATTAAACTTTAATTATGAAAATACATACAAATAATTTACTATGTTATATCATCAAAGGCGCCCTTTAATGTTTAACTTTTACAGTAATCTTAAAAAAGAGGTATGATTAACTTATATAATACGCACTGAAAAGTTTTTCTTTGAACACTTGTCTTCAAACTAGACATACTTGTATTTCACTCTTTAACAAGAAAAGACACAAAGCTGTTATTGTTGTATTTCCCAATTATAAACAACGTCTGTACTTGAAAGCTTAGTAAATTGATAATGAATAAGTACTTTGGAAAGACTGTATGAAGCTTCCGCAGTAGGCGGCCATGCATTACTAAGAAAATGCATTAAACATTGCATCATCAGTGTTTTATAACTTTGTGCTAGAAATTAAGCGAGTGTAGTTATCTAATACACGTATAAAAACTCATGTATGTATCTGAATAGAGGAGCGTAGTAAAGTACATAATAATATGATATGTACGAAAATGAACTTCGACTTTCAAAGCCATGCTTGACACAGTAATTTACTTATAAGTCAAGTGTTCTGTTTACGTTACAAGTTTTTTTGTTGTTTTTTGTTTTCGTTTTTTTTTTTTTGCTTTTTTCTTTGGCCTTTTTTTGTATGTGTGTGTGTGGGTTTTTTTCTTTCGGAAAATAAATCAGTACATTTTGATATGAACAGGAATTACAAATTCAAGCGTTTGTCAGATGTAACAAAATGATCAATTGATCAGTGTCAAAAGTGGTCAGCATCATTTAACTATTTTGATACTTTGCCAAATATAGTACACATATAATTGGCAAACAATTGGTTTTTATACATAGACAGTTGCTAACTCTGACAGTGTTCCTACAACCTTTATAGAAGTGAGTGCAGAAAAAAATGTTACTTATAAAAACATTGTTAGTGGTTTACTTGTCTAGAATTATCGTGGCTTATACACCTTTCAGCCTCACAGATTGCGGTAAGTATTCTTTCAAATATTTATTTTTCTATCTATCTATTCAATTGATTATATGATTATATATTTAATTGATTAATTGATTAATGAATTGATTGTTTGTTTGATTGTTTGATTGATTGATTGACGAACGGACGCACGCACGCACGGACTGATTTATTAATTAATTAATTAATTAATTTATTTATTTATATTTACTATTACAAATAATTTCTTTTCAAATGCCTTATTTTGTATTTTATAGTTAGAATATATCTGTACAGAACGATCACTTACGAGATCCTTTCATCTTTAACCGACTGACTTATTTCTACTTGTTCTATATTCCGTATATTGATTTAAAAAAAAAAAAAACATTTCAAAATACTTCGCGGTGTCATTTCTGTACATATTTCCGTCCTATTTCTCATAAATGACGTAAAATGTAGAGGTGAAATTTCAAAGAAAAACAAAATAGTTGTTTCTTATATTTAGTATGAAATTGGTCTTCCATTTTCTGTTTGAAAGACCCTCGCATGGACCATACCGTATCGAATATGAATAGATTTAGATTCATGAGTACTATAAAACAATTTGAATGCCGTATTTTCTTACATGAATCCCATGGTAGTATTCTGTTTTTTAGCTTTAATGCACTAAAATAGCCTTGACTACCAATTTTAGAACCGCGAAACTCATCTTACACTTAGTCCAACTGTTTGTACTTTGCAGTGAGATTTTGTTGGGCAATATCTCCCCTCGAACAAGCGAGATTCTGACCCAGAACAAACATATCTCAGAATCTAGGTTTGGCGCGTCAATATATTTTGACAACACTAACACTTAGAAGTGCTACAATGTCCTTTATTACTGTTTTAGTTCTGTAAATATTATTGTAGTATTATTTACTTAGGCTAAGAAGAACTGAACTATCCTATTTTATCGTTTTAGTTATCTTGTGACATTTTGCTTACTTATAGGCTAAGAAGTACTAAAATATCCTTTATTTAAGTTTTTAGTTACGCACAACCCATGATTATTGGCTTGCAGCCACGGCTGCAAGCCCATTTGTTTTGGAAAACTTGTTCCGGTTAGGTGGTTTCCTGCTTACATTTGTTAGTGCATGATTGAACGAGAAACCAACTGCAATCGTGCCAATCGCAACTTTTTGGCCCTTTCCGTCACTCTTCGGTTTAATGATTATAGCCGATGTAGTTCCGTTTGCAATCGTGACAATTAGGGCGATTCCGTCATACTGCGGAATCAGACGAGGTAATATTACGGAAATCTAAGCTATTTTAGTTACTTCGGTAATCCCAGTTTGTTTATATAAATAGGATTCCTTTTTTCACTTGATTTATCGGTTTAAACCGTAATAAATTATAAACGAAATTGTTACGTTTCAATTCTTTTTCAAGACGCAAAAGTTAGTTTCTTTTATAATTGTTTTTGTCTGTATTAGTTTTGTATGTTAATTGACATATATACCTTATACAATAGAGGATGGTTACGTCTCCAAAGGGTGGTCTTGCTTACCAAATCACAGAGAATATTAGTGCATGATCGAGTTATATTTAGATCTAATGAACGCAGTGAGGTAATCTAAAAATAGCCCATGCATATCATTAACCTTACCGTATCTGTGGTTGTGTAACATAGTTGATACATGCTTATTAATTGGTACCACGTAACGAAGTATTTTAGTGCATTTACTTGTCCATAAAGATGCTATATAAATGAAATTAGCAACTGCCAAAACGAATGATTTCTCTTGAAATGAAATGTTCACAATTGTTTCCTTTTCAGTATGATAGAATAGTTAGTATTTTTATGATTGATTATTTTCTTTACAAGTTTTATACAATAGAGAATAGATTTCAAATTGTTTTGACAAAAAAATATTCGTTTTTACAAAAAAAAAACAACTAAAGAAACACTTTATGAAGGCACAACTGTGCAACCCTTTCCTTTTAAAAGGAAACTTTATTTAGTGTTCTGATTACAGCTGAGAATAGACTGGTGACACTAACAGGGCGTCTCACACAGCACCCAATCGAATTTCCAGGAGATATTCGGGTGACAGCTAGAGTTGATATAAATAGACCACTCACTGCCACTGGACATCTGAGGTTGGACGCTGAAATCCAAAAATGGATCGTATTTGACTACTTTACACTACCGTGCATTTCAAACGTTGGTAGTTGGTATGTTACTTGTTTTTACCTATTTGTTAATTAGTATGATTTATTTTAGAATACGGACCCAATTCAGTCAAAACCACGTGTTTTTGATGCCTTTTGATACAATCTTTTATAAATTTGTATTTCATATTTCAAGAGTTATACTTTAAAAGTTTACATTTTATGCTTTTAGAAAAAAACGTTTGAGAATGAGTATTAATTATTCTATCTATTGTAACTTCATCAACGATGAATGAAAAAAAAACAACTTTTTGATACCTAGTGTATAACACATTGTTCCGACATTTTCATACAAAATGCACAAAATTCGTATTTAATAGAATCATATAGTACATACAAACTATATTTTATAATAAATTCTCAATTATTTTCAATATGAAAAAACCAGGGCTCATTTTTATACGAATATCATTGTTTTGAATCTTTCAGCGAAATGTTTTCTGCGATAACCTCTTTTTATCTCTTTTTACTACAGTTCATATGACCTATGTGACCTCCTTTCATGGTTTGAAGATCGTGGTTGTCCATGGCAATTAGAAGAAAGCAATTTTCCATGCACGTGTCCGTTTTCAAACGGTACATACACCCTTGACCCTCATCCATTCTCCGTGCCGACATTGAATAGCGTTTGGCAATGGATAGCATATGTAAGTTCCAAATATGGAGGAAAATACAAGTACATGTACATGTATTTAAATAAAATGATATGAGCCGCGTCACGACAAAACCAACATAATGGGTTTGCGACCAGCATGGATCCAGACCAGCCTGCGCATCCGCGCAGTCTGATCAGGATCCATTCTGTTCGCTATCAGTTTCTCTACTTGTAATAGGGTTTGTAAGCGAACAGCATGGATCCTGATCAGACTGCGCGGATGCGCAGGCTGGTCTGGATCCATGCTGGTCGCAAACCCATTATGTTGGTTTTGTCGTGACGCGGCTCATATTATTATTATATTGCTGTGAATAAGTGGGGTTAACATGCGTCTGTTTTTTGTTGTATCTGATCCGGTAATCCTGTCGGACAATTGCCGTAAATGAAACTGTCAAAACGAACTTTTTCTCACAGTATCGACTTTCGATTTCGACATGTTTTGTTTCGTTATTCTTTTTTTTTAATGTTTATACTGTGAATTTTTACAAATTTAAAAGTTGTTAACACTTTAGCAGTAATATAAATCACTCGAATGTAATAACCTTTTTCTGTTCTGAAATTAACAATAATATTATTATGTATTTACAAAATCGAGCCATTGAGGGTGTTCAAAATGATATTTTAAAAATGAAGATTTTTAAATATTTGCTTGAGCGAAAGAAAAATAAACATGAAATAGATTTCGAATGAAAATCAAAAACTTGATCCACATGTGATGATGTTTAACATATTCAAAGCTAAGAAACCATTTTTTTCTTTTGGAAGGAAAAATCAATGACTGACACTAACAGCAAAAATCCAAAGTAACTAATTCTGTTCTTAATTTGATTGTAGTGGATCGTTTGGCAGATTGTTACAAGTTTCTGTGCGGTACCCGCGTCTGGGAGAGTACTTTGACACCTTGACGGCTTGCAACCAAAACAAATATTGATTTTCATATATTTAAACATTTCGTTTCGGACATGCTCTCCTGAATTCATACAATTTGGAAGCTGTAATTAATTTTGTTTCTTATCTTTATATTTATCATTTAAGGGCGATTTTCGTGTGACTGGCAGCCTAATTGATGAGAATACGTCAGAGGTGGTTTCTTGTTACGTCTTAGAGTTTTCCGTTCAGAGAGCACCAATCAGGTGGCCTTGGTGGTAGGACAGCATATTCCGGTGCCGTGTTAACAACTGTGGCTGTAATTATGTGGCACTCATTTTGACACTTTTAGATACGGTGTAATTGATATTTAGTTAAAGTCTTGTCTGTGTGTTAGACACTGTGTTTTCTTTGAAATTGAAATGAATATGTATAAACATAAAAAGAAATGTTAATTTGTTATTTTAAATAATATGTTAAAACAAGATATTTTGTTAAAAGTTATTTTGTTGCAGCAGAAAATATAGTTTAAAAAATAGTTATTTCACTGCACCTGATATGTTTTGTACAGTTTAGAAAAATACGTTATAAGATATTTTCTACACGTAATAGAATTTGTATTACATTTATTAGATTCTTTCATTATTTATTCTTAAGAAAACCCCAAAGATGATTATAATAAGATTTGGCATACATATATGCCAATCGTTTTAAAATTAAGAATATATAGGCCTTACAGATAGGCTTATTATCTTTAACACCATAGCCTTAATATTTACCAAAAACAGGCACAATATTACAAATGTGACCGACTTTTTGATCGCCTTTTAGAAATGTTTTGTGATGTACTTCTAGCCTTTATATATTTACATATGATGCTTTTTTCGTTCAGTAATGGAGATTGATATTTTGATATAGTATTAATTTTAATATAGTCACAAATTCTTTTTAATTTATTGTTTATTTATCACATTGTTAAAAATTATTACGTTAATGTACATTAATATTTTGGTTATGTACAATAACATTTTATTTTTTGATATGCACAGTAATGTATTGTTTATGTACAATAACATATTATTTTTATTTATTTATAGTTAAAGTAACGTATTGTTTATTTCTTAAACAGTAACGTAAACTAAAGTTTTCGCGGCGTTTATCAATATAAACATGCATTCGTAAATAGTAGGCATAGTTTTCACAATCATTTTCTTATAGCGACCAGTGTAACAAGGACCAAGATTTATTGTCAACTAGAATAACAAAATAAACATAACGGAGTCGACAGAATATAGACCGACTCGGAGGTATACGTGCCAAAGACAGATTAATTATCTTACTTCTACAATATAGTCTAAATATACTTTTGGAATTCAACCAATTGTCTATTGCTTGGACCGACGTGACTTCCTTTTTGCTCATTTTATTCAATTAATAGTCAACACCAGGTGTGGAAAAGATAACGTTTTATTTGGAGTCATCTAAAAGTATTCTATAGCACAAGGTCGCCTTTCATGTTACAGTTCAACTTTCTAGTTAAAATTCTACATGGTTTTCTTAAACTAAGCGCAAGAGCCTGTAATTGAGATCATTCTTACAAAGTGCTTTGCGAACTACATGAACTAGAAATAAGGTTACATATTTGAGTTAGAATCTGCTGTGACTTCATATACTCACTTGCGAAAGAAAGTGCGTACTTTGTTACTTGGACATTCTGTTTTCGTATATCATAATTTGCAAAAATGTATTAACCGTATAATGATTTACTTTGTATTGAAAGTTGTCAGTATTGTGGCTTCATGTAAATAGCTGAAGGGCGAAAAGTAAAAGTTGCAGAATTGTGACTTTTTAACGTTTAATTTGTCTAATATCGTGAATAGAAAATCAGTATCTGCTGCGCCCATCTCGTAAATGGACCAACAAAAGTATTTAAGACTACATGGAACACTCATAACGTCATATGAACACTGTGTGTCTGTATATTTAATGAAAAATAGTATCAAGCTTATACTTGGGGTCCTGACAAAAGCTTAATGTCAAAGACGCTTTTGTCCGTGACACTATAAAAGCTAAATATGGTCATTATTATGGATCGAACTTAAAACCAGATAAGAACGGTCGTTTTAAGTGTGTCAATCTATATCGTTATAGTTCGGGGCTACAAGAAAAAAGATCTGGGCTAGAGTATAGGAAAAATGAATAAAAACAAATTTTGTAGAAATATCGCAAATCTATGAATGAAACAACATTGAAACTGAAGATGTAGAACTATGGAACGCCATAGCTGCCTCATGTTATTATATTTCTTTTTATCTTGCCTAGAAAGCGTCTTATTATGTTAAATATAAGCGTTATAATGCCATTGTAATTTGTCGACTTGTCTAAACATTGCCTTATTATGTGTAACAGTAGTCTTATTTCTTTAAAATGTGATGTTGACTTGTCATAACATTGTTTAATTATTTCAAACAGTAGTGTTATCATGTCAAAATATCGTTTTGGCTTGTCTGAAAAGTGTCATATTATGTCAACTAGTCGCGCTATTTGGTCAAATTGTGGAGCTCTTTTGTCAAATGACTGTCTGATCATTTGAAACGGTAGTGTTCTCTTCTCGAAATACGGTATTGACTTGTAAAAGCACAGCTTATTTTATCAAACTGCCATGTTATTTTGTCAAAATACGGTGTTGAAATGCCTTTACATTGTCTTATTGGGTCAAACAACTACATGTATGTTTATTTGCCAACGTTCACTACTGAATTGTCTTTTTATATCAAATATTCGAATAATATTGCCGAAATAGGGTGTTTACTTGGCTAAATCATGCCTTATTATGATAATCTGTATGCTATTTTGTCAAAAAGCGGTTTTGACTGGTTAAAACTCAGTCTTATAAAGTCAAAAAATTGCGGTATCTTGTCGAAATGTGGAAATGACTTGTCTAAACTCTTTCTTATAATGTAAAACAGACGTGTTATATTGTCGAAATTTGATGTTTTCTTGTAAAACACAGAAACAGTCTTATTATGTCTAATAATTGTGTAAATTTGTTCAAATTTAGTTCTGTCTTGAGAAAGCGCTGTCTGATTTTAATAAACTGTCCTTTTATCTTTTTTATGGAACGCCGTAGCTGCCTTATGTTATTACATTTCATTTTATCTTGCCCAGAAAGCGTCTTATTATCTCAAATAAAAGCGTTGTAATGTCATTGTAATTTGTCGACTTGTCTAAACATTGCCTTATTATACCAAACAGTAGTCTTATCTCTTCAAAATGTGATGTTGGCCTGTGTTAAAATTGTTTAATTATTTCAAATAGTAGTGTTATAATGTCAAACATGTCGTTTTGGCTTGTCTGAAATGTGTTTTATTATGTCAACTAGTCGCGCTATTTGATCAAATTGTGGAGCTGTTTTTTCAAAAGACTGTCTGATCATTTGAATCAGTAGTGTTCTCTTGTCGAAATTTGGTGTTGACTTGTAAAAGCACAGCTTTATTTTATCAAACTGCCATGTTATTGTGTCAAAATACGGTGTTTAAATGCCTAAACATTGTCTTATTGCGTCAAACAACTGTGTTAATTTGCCAACGTTCACTACTGAATTGTCTTTTTATATCAAATATTCGAATTATCTTGCCGAAAATTAGTGTTGACTGGGCTAAATCCTGCCTTATCATGATAAACTGTATGCTATTTTGTCAAAAAGCATTTTTGACCGGTTAAATCTCAGTCTTATAAAGTCAAAAAATTGCGGTATCTTGTCGAAATGTGGTAATGACTTGTCTTAACTTTTTCTTATAATGTAAAACAGAAGTGTTATATTGTCGAAATTTGATGTATTCTTGTAAAACACAGAAACAGTCTTATTATGTCTAATAATTGTGTAAATTTCTTCAAATTTAGTTCTGTCTTGAGAAGGCGCTGTTTGATTTTGCTGAACTGTCCCGTTATCTTTTTTGCTCTATCTCTTATCGCTCCGCGCGCGCTCTGGTCACGTGATGCTAAATTTTGACAACATCACATCTGGCAGGATAACACGATTATCTGACATAATGAGACGGCATTAAGACATGTTAACGCCATAAACTGGCAAGTCAACGCCACTGTATTACATAATGATACTGTGTTTCAATAAGTAAACACCACATTTGAAAAGGAAAAAAAAAGATACTTCGCCTAAAAGGACGATGTTTAGTAAAAATAACACCGAACCTTGACAAAATAAAATGACACTTCGACAAAAAGATTTTAGACAAGTCATCACCACGTTTCGACAAGACGATATAACTATTTGACACAATAAGACGAAGATAGACAAGTTGAATCTGCATTTGGACATAATAACATGACAGTTTGACAAATTAAAATAGCGTTTTAACAGTTCATTACAATAATTTGTAAAGATACCATCATTATTTCACATAATAAGACGGTGTTTAGGCCGGTTAACATAAAGTTTGGATAAAATAGCATGGCGATCTGAGAAAATAAGACAGTGTTTAGACATGTCAATACCATTTTTCGACAAGTCAACAATACTGTTTGACATAATAAAATAACGTTTACACAAACAAACAAAATTTATTGGCAAGTCAACAAGAGCATTTCACATAATTAGTATATTTTTAGACAGGATTACAACAGTTTTAGACAAGACAGCATGATGTTTTGGCATAATAAGACAGAATGACACCACCTCATACAAAGCAACATAACAGTGTGACAAAACAGGACAGCACTCAGCCAGGTCAATATAACGGTTGAACACGATATCACTACTATCCGACATAATAAGACATGAGTTTGACAATTGACAGCAAGTTCCGACAAGATAACACTACTGTTTCACATAATAAGACAATTTCTAGACAAATTACCACCACAGTAGGACAAGACAGCATACTATTTTGACATAAAAGACATTCTTTAAGCAAGATAACACCGAATTTGAACACAATGACATGGCAGTCTGACAAAATGTGACGGTGTATAGACACATCAATATCACATCTGGACAAGTCAAAACGACAGTATAACATAATACAACAGTGTCATAGCATACCAGGATCACATTTGGACAAAATGACACCAACTTCCGACAAGATTACACTACTGTTTCACAACAATTCAACACCACATTTAAACAAGTCTTTGTACGAACATAATGAAATCATAATTCGAAAAGTTGGTGTGCATTTTAGACATATTAAGACTTCCATTCGGCATGTTAACACCGGATTTGCACATGATAACATGACGTTTTGAAATAATAAGACAGTGCTTAGACAAGTCAGCACTACGTTTTGACAAGATAATATGAATATTTGACCTAATAAGTCTTCGTTAAGACAGATTCCCATAAAATGTTGGCAAGCCAACACTTCTATTATACATAATAAGACGCTTTTATGGAAAAATAAAACGAAATGTAACAACATGAGGCAGCTATGGCGTTCCATATTTTTTGCTCTTTATCTTTTTACGCTCCGCGCGGGCTCTGGTCACGTGATGCTAAATTTTGACAACATCGCATCTGGACAGGATAACACGATTATCTGACATAATGAAACGGTATTTAGACATGATTACGTCATAAACTGGAAAGTCAACGCCACTGTATAACATAATGATACTGTGTTTCAACAAGTAAACACCACATTTGAAAAGGAAAAATGATACTTCGCCATAAAAGGACGATGTTTAGTAAAATTAACACCGAAACATGACAAAATAAAATGACACTTTGACAAAGATGATATGAATATTTGACATAATAAGACGAATAAGTTGAATCTGCATTTGGACATAATAGCATGACAGTTTGACAAACTAAAATAGCGTTTTAACAGTTCATAACCATAATTTGTTAAGATACCACCATTATTACACAAAATAAGACGGTGTTTAGGCCGGTTAACATAAAGTTTGGACAAAACAGCATGGTGATCTGAGAAAATAAGGCAGTGTTTAGACATGTCAATACCATCTTTCGACAAGTCAACAATACTGTTTGACATAATAAAATAACGTCTACACAAACAAACAAAATTTATTGGCAAGTCAACATTAGTATTTCACATTATAAGTATATTTTTAGACAAGATAACAACAGTTTAAGACAAGAAAGCATGATGCGGTATTGACTTGTCTAAACACCGTCACATTTTGTCAGATTGCCATGTCATTGTGTTCAAATTCGGTGTTATCTTGCCAAAAGAATGTATTTTATGCCAAAATAGTATGCTGTCTTGTCCAACTGTGGTGGTAAATTGTCAAGAAATTGTCTTATAATATGAAACAGTACTGTTATCTTGTCAGAACTTGGTGTTAACTTGTCAAACTCATGTCTTTTCGTGTCGGCTAGTAGTGTTATCTTGTTCAACGGTTATATTGACTTGTCTGAGTATTGTCCTGTTTTGTCACACTGTTATGTTGCTTTGTACGAGGTGGCGTTATTCTGTCTT
The DNA here is from genome assembly GCF_026571515.1 of Ruditapes philippinarum. Classification (NCBI taxonomy): domain Eukaryota; kingdom Metazoa; phylum Mollusca; class Bivalvia; order Venerida; family Veneridae; genus Ruditapes; species Ruditapes philippinarum. The sequence continues at coordinate 74,836 of NW_026858838.1, forward strand.
ATTGTGCCAAAAAATCATGCTTCCTTGTCTAAAACTGTTGTAATCCTGTCTAAAAATATACTTATTCTGTGAGATACTAGTATTGACTTGCCAATGAACCTTTTTTATATTGTGTAAACGGTATCTTATTATGCCAAACAGTATTGTTGACTTGTCGAAAGATGGTATTCATGTCTAAACACTGCCTTATTTTCTCAGATCGCATTGCTATTTTATCCGAAATTTATGTTAACCTGCCTAAACACCAACTTGTTATGTGAAATAATGGTGGTATCTTTACAAATTATGGTTATAAACTGTTAAAACGCTATTTAAGTTTGTCAAACTGTCATGCTATTATGTCCAAATGTAGATTTAACTTGTCTAGATTCGTCTTATTATGTCAAATTATCATATCATCTTGTCGAAACGTGGTAATGACTTGTTTAAAATTACTTTCTTTTTGTCAAAGTGTCATTTTATTTATCAAGGTTCGATGTTAATTAGACTAAGCATCGTCCTTTTATGGCGAAGAATCATTTTTCCTTTTCAAATGTGGTGTTGACTAGTTAAAACACAGTATCATTATTTAATACAGTGGCGTTGACCTGACAATTTGTTACGTTAACTTGTCGAAATACCGTCTTATTATGTCAGATAATCGTGTTATCCTGTCCAGATGCGATATTGTCCAAATTTAGTATCACGTGACCAGAGCCCGCGCAGAGCGTGAAATGATAGAGCAAAAAAGATAACGGGGCAGTTTAACAAAATCAGACAACGCTTTCTCAAGACAGAAGTAAATTTGAACAAAATAACACAATTATTAGACATAATAAGACTGTTTTTGTTTTTAACAATTAAACATCAAATTTTGACAATATAGCACTTCTGTTTTACATTATAAGACCGAGTTTTGACAAGTCATTTACCACATTTCGACAAGATACCGCAACTTTTTGATTTTATAAGATTGAGTTTTAACCAGTCAAAACTGCTTTTTGACAAAATAGCATACAGTTCATCATAATAAGGCATGATTTAGTCCAGTCAACACCCCATTTCGGCAAAATAATGCGAATATTTGATATAATAAGACAATTCAGTAGTGTGCGTTGGCAAAGAAACACTTCTGTTTGACACAATAAGACAATAAACAAAATATCATAGCAGTTTGATAAAATGAACATGTGCTTTGACAAGTCAACACCAAAGTTCGACAAGAGAACACTACCGTTTTAATTTGATCAGACAGTCTTTTGACAAAACAGCTCCACAATTTGACCAAACTTTGCGCGACTAGTTGACATAATATGACACATTTCAGACAAGCCAAAATGACATTTTGACATGATAACACTACTGTTTGAAATAAAAAAAACAAAATTGAGACAAGTCAACATCACATTTTGCAGACATTAGACTTTTGTTACGCATAATCATGCAATATTTAGACAAGTCGACAAAATACTATGACAACACAACACTTTATTTGACATAATAAGACGCTTTCTAGGCAAGATAAAAAGAAATGTAATAACATGAGGTAGCTATGGCGTTCCATTAAAAAGATGACGTAAAATGTTTTTATCGTTCGACCTCGCGCGCTTATCTGTTTGGCAGCACCAGATCTAAATTATATGACCAATTTTGGATACATTTCATCATAGGGATTTTGATGTTTGAAGTGTAAAAATGTTCCGACTTGTTATTTTCCTGTGTGCGTTATCCACTTCATTTGCCGTTCTTCATCTGAAACTCGTGGACTGTAGTAAGTAAACTTCTAACTTTATTTCTATAGACATAGAGAATATGTATAAACTATTCACGGATATAGCGAAGCCGTTTTATTACGAAGCCATTTTATTAAATGCTTTTCTTTGATTTATAGAAATATAACAGTGAAATATAAAACTGATATTTCACTGTTTGAAACAGTGAAATTATCAATTTGATAATTTCACTGTTTTGAATTTTTAAAGGCCCGTAACGTTGTTTCAGTGATATACCAGCGTGTACAGCACTGGGAACCAAGGTAATGAAGTGACGTCGTAAATGGCGTTACGATGTATTATTTTTGCGCGCTTTTCATTTAGTTTTAGGTTAAACTGTCTTTTTAAACGTTTCTTTGCATATAATAAAAAAAATATTTAGTTTAGTGTAAGATCGAAATATATTTCACCTCGTCAACACCAAAAGTTACTATTTCACTCGTGGCTCTGCCACTCGTGAAATACACCTAATATTATAAGAATCTTACACTGGCTGCCGGTACAGACCGGAATATCTAGCTCGAGGGTAATTGTTTACGGCGGTAACGAGGCTCTGTCGAGATAGCCGGTGTTTGATTCTCTTTCTTGCATATTACATATCAATTATTTTCAGAATAGAAATTACAAAAACGGATATTCTTGTAACGCACTTTTTTCTTATAGAACGCTAATTCTCAATAAAACACAGCATTTGATGTTCCACTGGGTAGCTCCTATACGAAGGTTTTTCTTGAGGTCAAAATGTCGTTAGAAAGGTGGCTGCCACTATTTCTAATAGGGACTTCCTCAGTTTTACATTTCTATCTGTTATTTTTCTTTTACAAGTACCATTAATGCCCTAAAATGTAACATACGTTACTGTCGCCAACTATAATTTTAAACTTTGAAAATGTGTTTCAGAAAAATAAGTTCCAGAATAAACGAAACCGATGTGCAATTAGTCATTGCTGCGTGTATATACACTGATTATTGGTAAAAATTTAATTTGACTGTTAAAACCTCATTGACATAATGGATGATCAAATGTCGCCAAATGCATATAAATAAATAGTGACAAACCTAAAACAGTTAGAAGTGAAACAGAAATTACATAATTAAATCGATACATGCTTAATAATACAGCATATATGTAATTATAATTAAAAATAAGCTTGCAGCCTCTCAAATATCATTCTATTTTCGGAATTCTTTATTTTTTATTCACATTTTTTCAACAGCATTTTAAAAAGAAACATACGTTACCATTGTTTAAGAGCTAATCCATTCAAAGAAGACTCCAAACAAGAAAGAAAATTAACATGTGTGTAACTCTGATATATAAACCTCAAATTATGGCGGGTTATACGCTCTCCCATCATTTTTCAACCCACTTTCATTATAAAAATGAAACATACGTTACAGAAACATACGTTACCAACTTTTTAAAGTAATTTTATCAAAAGGGAAATTGAAGTCAGAAAGCACGTATAACAGCAACACAAACTTCAATTTGACATAAGTAAGTAAATTTTGTTAACTTTGGTCGAGTTTTAGCTTGTTTAAGTAACCACAGTGAAACAAACGTTACTTTTATCAAACAGACTTTATATTGTTTACACATGCACATATAAAAACATAAAATCGCATTTTTATGACAATAAAATGATGTACATTTGATTCCTAAATAAAACAGTTGATTTCAATTCCGTTATAAAGTTCATAAATAAGCCAGTGTGAAACATACGTTACTCCAACTTACAATTCAACAGTTTTTGAAAATTAAAGATAAAATTTGGATTAGCATGCCTGTTAGTAACGGTTACCTTGTATTAGATGTAAGAAGATACAAAAGTGTTTTTGCAAAGGAAAGATATGTTAATAATATGTTGATGTACCAGCAGAAATGTTAAAAATATATTACAAGATATTGAGGTTCTCAGCAACAACTGATTGGATCTGCAAAGAGCTTATACTGGCCGTATTTCATTCTATATATAATAATGTTAAAATAATATCCATAAATACAAATTATTTTACAAAAAATAAAATTGTTTTCGTAACCTTTACTTGTATTTGAATAAAATGAAACATACGTGACATCCTACATGGGGATAAATATAGAACTGCTTAGCAATAAATTTTCCTTATATGAAGAAAGTGGAAAGTTGAATGTTTTCTAAAAAAAATTCTAAATACAACATTTATGTATGCATTCGACCTCTCATTTATTATATATGATATCTATCCTTTGAATGAAGACATAAAATAATCATTTCCAAAATTGACTCTTTTTGCTTTCTACGAGTATTTAACTTTGAAGAAATTAACTGAAAATTAGCAAGGTACCCAACTTCCTTGAATTTTCCTGGGTTAGAAAGTTCCTCTAGATAGAGAATTTACAGATTTTGATATATTTTACAGACATTTGTTATTCATATGCAGCCAATATGTTACAATATTAGATCTGAAATCTACGTTACCGAGGAAATACAGTGTCATTACCGAAATAAATGCCATCCTGTTATATTATAACTTCTTGTTGAAAATATTTCTTTTGCAAACTTGCAAAATATCCTAAACTTTTACTTCAGCGATAAAAAATGACACAATGACAACATCAAATTTTTAATATTTTTCAACCTCAAATGCTTTATTTTATTGAGAATGGGCGAGTAGCGTATGATCTTACAACTTCATTGTCGCGTCAATGACGTCATTTAAAACACGCGACTTGTCTTACATGGGGGTGTAAGATAGAGTTTTCTAGCACCGGTGAAAACGGTAGATAATCCTGTCTGATATGCAAGAAATTCCGAACTTACACTGAACCAAAGAAATATCCTAACATCCAAATAGGATATGGCACATGATAATGCGATACCATACACATATGATGGCAATGCGATATAATACTCCACAATTATAAATTATAAACGACAAATCAAAAGGACAAAAACAAATTTTGAAACGGTAATGCAATGAACAAAAATAAATATTACTAAAATCAAATAGTTTAATTGGTACAGTTTGCACACGACACTGAGCGAACCCGAAAGACCGGAAACAACATTCAGATACTACTATAACAGCTGCCGCACAACACTTGACACTTGCTGATATGGAAAGGGTAAAAACCCGAAAAAGTAATGTCAACAAAATCAATTACGCAAAAATGTTTTAATGTCTAGCTTTATTTGTCATCCAATGAAAACGCTGTATTTCTTAAAAATTCTGTGCGTTAATTTTCATAGAAGAACAAAAGTCGAAACTATATCGAATTCCGTTCATAGTCGACTTCTATTTTTCATAGTACTTCATAGAACGGCATAGTGACTTAATAAAGTGAATGATTATGAGGCCAAATAAAGTTTGACACTAAATATGTTAGTATTCATCCGTAGCTGTTCCACAGAAATTAGAAACATACTCCTCCCGTCGAAGTTTCTAATTTCTGTAGAACAGCACGGATGAACACTAACATATACGTAAAGATGTTTGACCGAGTCTGTTCATAAATCGTAAAAAACGTAAAAACCTTAGGATTTAATGACTTCATGAATTAGATTACATGAAGTTACGCGGAAAAAAAATAGTAAAATTACATTATCACGGAAATTGTGTAGTACCATGTGTCTGTTTTTTACATTGGTCAAAGTTAACTTATCTTTTTCATGCAACTTAAAAAGAAGTTTTCAACCAACATACTCTGTATGTCAAATTTCTGTGTACCAAAGGAACAGAACAGCATTTTACTCCTTTCTTTAAAACAAATAACAAATATTCATCATTTATATCCAATGATTTTGTTCTCTGAAAGAATCCCCTAATACTATTTGATGAATACAAAATGTTGTATAGCCCTAGGTTAATCTAACCTCCTGTTATCGCACTGCTTTTTTGTATAGGGACAATGCGTTTGGATGAGCTACTATAAGTCGTCTGTTTAAGACAAGTTACATATGGCTAATTGATAAGGAAACAAAAAAGAGCTTTTCCTATAGAAGGGCTGGCCATTTGACTAAATATCTAAATATGACGCTTTGAATAGTGATTAAATGAAATCTTTTGAAACTGGCTCAACTGACCCTGTGCATGCATTGGTAGTTTAAAGCACTCATTGTGGTTGACCGAGCCAGTTACAGTATTTTTATTCGCTAATGTAATAAAAACACCGCTGTCCTACTGGGAAAACGACTGTTAGAAATTGACCTTTCTCCTATGGACTCGGCCCGGTGAATTTTGGTATTATTTGTTCTTTTGTAAATCAGTCACATTTGAGGTTTAATTCTGAATTCCACTGTTCTTCACTTGATGAATTAAATACTGTCTTCAACTTTAAACATTTACACTATCTAAGTCCAATGAGGCCGAAAATATAATAGGTTAGCCATCTACTTTTTTCAGAAATTTTTATGCTGGCCGGTAGTAAATTTTTAATCCATCCGCCAACAAATGAGTTCCTGGAGAATACACAAAAACAACTTTTAAAGTCATCATATAACACACAAAAACTACACAATATAATAAATACACTTTAATTATGACCAATCTAACTAGAGATGACTTAAATTGGGCCACTTCAAATTTTTAAAGAACTACTTTCTAGACACGGTTTGGGTCTAATTCCGTACCGGGTTGAGACCCTATGTGGGAAAGATGGTTGGTTGTATTTTAAACTTTCGTTATGTTGTGCCATTTTTAAAGTAAGAAAGGTGTAGTTTGCATCATTATATATATACTACTTATGTAGTCGTGTATAAACGAATGTTAGCTATGTATCCCTCGACGTGCAGATCGGGTAATACAAGCTAATAACCGTGTTCACTGAGTCATATGACCAACCAACAGTTATAATTACTAATATTGGAGTATAGGTAATAAATTAAATAATGTTATCTTTTTTTCTAGACCACAGTCCAAATAAAATCATACACTTCGAACATGCACATCTGAGCGCAGATCCAGTCCACATTCCGGGACCAGAGACTGGTTCCATTGATGTTCAAGTCCTGCAGCCAATTGCAGGAAACCACTTCCAGCTGAATGTACACGTGGCCAAGAAAGTTTTATTCGGATATGTGGGCGTTCCTTGTATAAGTAATGTTGGAAGTTGGTAAGTGTCTGAACTCTGTTGTGGATACTTACGGTCAAAAACAAAAGTCTTTACAAATAACTTGGCAGAAAAAAAAAGTTTAATAAGGACTTTTGTCTGATTATATGTAACACAACGTTTCATTTGTTAAAGGAAAGATAAAAACATTCTGTAATATATCCAACCAATAAGTGAATTAACAATAATCATGAAACAAGAACATTTTGTTGTATGTCCTCTTAATTTCTATAGTTTCTAGTTGATTTTAGTTCGAATGTATTGCAAACTATAAGCTTGTTATTTTAAAACGCTCTAGAATCCGTTCCTGGTATCAACCAGTATTAAGCTATGAGTGTAAAGTTTCCTGCTCAATGAAACAATGAAACTTTCCCTTAATGGGGTTTGAACCCACGCGGCCAGCAATCATTAAATTACAAGTCCGACGCGTTAACCACTCCGCACGAATCTATAGATTTTGTAAACATTTATACATTTTTTGTAAAGTCATTACGAGCTGTGTGATTTGTTGAGTGGCAGAAGTTTTGACAATGCCAATCATTGTCCAAACGAAATACTGACATCGACACCGGACTTCCCATGCGCATGCCCATTCAAGCCCGGAACTTACCATCTAAACCCAACTACGTTCATCATCCCGGAATTAGCTGGCGTCTGGAAATTTCTTGCCGCGGTAACACTATTTTTAAATTTATAATTTTTCATGTATATTTTTAGTATGAATATCATGTATATAGACTTAAAACGAGCATCTTTGTCATTTAAGTGACTTCATATTTTCCTAGTCTACTTGTTACCTGTCCTTAAAGCACTATTTAAACAGAGTCAACAGCTATATTGTTTTGCTTTTTTTTCAATAACCCGATAGACCAAATCGTATTTTCATATCAATTCTTTTTACATTGCATAATGTAAACGTTTACACATGTAAGCGATAATTACACTCAAGGACTATGAAAACAGAAGTTTGTAAGACTCAGGGTTGGAATTTACATTTTTATGGAATGTATTTATTTAGAAATGTTTATATAGTTCTACAATTCAAAATGTTTTACGGAAACATTTAAAGTTTTAACTTAGCATATTGTCTGCAGGGTGACTACAAGGCTCATGCTGAAATCAAGGACACATCAACTAACGAAATTGTCGGCTGCTACGACGTGCAGGTATCCACTGCGGCCGACTGTAGTGGTCTTGGATGTATTTTCGGAAAGAAATAAATAATTAACTGTATACTGACTTGTTTATAAATCATAATATAACTTACGTACAATTTCTTTCTTTTACTTAGATACTAATTTACTAGCATTATAGTTAATCAGCTCGCTCTATTCAAAGTTTTGTAAAACATATTTTAGTTTAATTCATAAAAATGTAATTCATTTTTCGAATTGTAACGATAAAGGCGATTTGCCAAAGCCAACCAATGAGGAGTTTTATATATTCTATTACGATAGAAAAAATATAGAACCTATATGTCTTCTAGGTGTATTGCCAATAGTTCTCTCAAAACTTCCTGTGATACTAAGAAATTAACAGTGATATGATACACTTTAACAGGTGATATAACTTAAATACTTAGTTAGAATTTGGGCTCAATGTCATGTTTCAGCATGTGAAATGAAAGATGATGTGTCTTATGTTAAGATACAAAGGCCAAGGTACAATCATTGATTCAAAACAAGATTGCATTTGTGAACAATTACACAAGGTCGCCTTTCAGATTACAGTTAAACTTTCCTGTTAAAATTCTACATGGCTTTTTTAAGCGCAAGAGCCTGTCTGTGATTGAGACCATTCTTTATAAGTGGTTGGTTACTTGAAGATTACATATTTGAGTTAGAATCTGCTATGAATCTAATCATGTACTCAATTGCAAAAGAAAGTGTACACTTGGTTACATGGACATTCTGTTTACGTATTTGAGGCAAACTTGGTATCACAATTTGCAAAAAATGTATATATATTGACCACATAATGGTTTACTTTGTATTGAAATTTGTCAGTATTTTGGCTTCATGTTAATACCTGAAGGGCGAAAAGTAAAGTTTGCAGAATAGTGGCTTTTCTTATTTCGTGTTTAAGTATCAGTATCTCGTAAATGGATCAACAAAGTTATTTGAGACTACATGGAACACTCATAACGTCATAAGGACACTTTCTTTTGCAACAGTTTCTGTGTATAATTAATGAAAAATATTATCATGCTCATACTTGGGGTCCTGACAAAAGCTTGATGTCAAAGACACTTAATTTGTCCGTCACACTATATAGGCTAAATACGGTCATTATTATGGATCGAACTTTAAACAAGATAAGAACGGTTATTTTAAGTGTGTCAATCTATATCGTCAAAGTTCGGGCCACAAGAAAAATAATCGGGGCTAGAATATAGGACAAATGAATAAAAACAAATTTCGTAGAAATATCGCAAATCTATGAATGAAATTACATTGAAACTGGCATTAAGATGTAGAACAATTATAAAGGTAACCTTTGAACCTTTCATCACACCGTGCTAGAAACAACTTAATTTAGAAAATAACGATGACGTCAAATGTTTTTATCGTTCGACCTTGTGAGCTTATCTGTTTGGCAGCACCAGATCTAAATTATTTGACCGATTTTGAAGACATTTCAACATACGGATTTTGATGTTTGAAGTGTAAAAATGTTCCGACTTGTTGTTTTCCTGTGTGCGTTATCCACTTCATTTGCCGTTCTTCATCTGAAACTTGTGGACTGTAGTAAGTAAACTTCTAACTTTATTTCTATAGACATTAAGAATATGTCCAAGCTATTAACGGATATAGCAAAGCCGTTGTATTACAAGGTTTTCGGTGGTTTATAAAAATATAACAGTGAAATGTAAAACTGATAACAATTTGATAATTTCACTGTTTTGAATTTAAGTCCGTTACGTTGTGTCAGTGATATTCCAGCGTGCACAGTACTGGGAACCAAGTAAATGAAGTGACGTCGTAAATGACAACATCAAGATACTATTAGCAGCTGCCGCAAAGCACTGGCACTTGCTACTGTGACTACAGTATACCAATGTAGAAAGGATAAAAAAACGAAAAAGAAATGTCAGCTGTTTTAATTACGCAAAAATGTAGAAATGATGTTTGACCGAGTCTGTTCATGAATTGTAAAAACGTAAAAACGTTAGGATTTTATGACGTCATATATAAGATAACATGACGTTGAGTGGACTAAATAGTATTAGTGGATTCCTTCAGAGAACAAAATCTATGGATATAAATGATAAATATTTGTTATTTGTTTTAAAGAAAGGAGTAAAATGCTGTTCTGTTTCTTTGGTACACATAGAAATTCGTCATATAGTGCATTTTGGTTGAAAACTTCGTTTTAAGTTGTATAAAAAAATAGGTCAACTTTTACCAATATAAACAACAGACACATGGTGCTACACCATTACTGCGATATAAGTGATTACACGAATTTGACTCCTTTCTTTAAAGCAAATAACAAATATTCATCATTAATATTCATAGATTTTGTTCTCTGAAGGAATCCACTAATACTATTTAATCCACTCAACGTGATGAATATGAATTCTATGTCACTTTCTAATCGTATTAATAACTTATATAGTTGTCTGAAAACGAATGTTTGCAACCCTAGACGTGCAGCTCGGGTAATATAAGCGTATAACCTTGTTCACTGAATCATGTGACCGATCGCAAATCTTTATTACTAATATAAGAGTGAAGATACTATTAAATTAAATAATGTTCTCTTTTTTTCTAGATCACAGTCCAAATAAAATTGTACACTTCGAACATGCACATCTGAGCGCGGATCCAGTCCACATTCCGGGACCAGAGACTGGTACCATTGATGTACAAGTCCTGCAGCCAATTGCAGGGAACCACTTCCAGCTGAATGTACACGTGTCCAAGAAAGTTTTATTCGGATATGTGGGCGTTCCTTGTATAAGTAATGTTGGAAGTTGGTAAGTGTCTAAACTCTGTTGTTAATACTTACGGTCAAAAACAAAAGTATTTACAAACAACATGACAGAAAATAAGTTTTATAAGGATTCTTGTCTGATTATATGTAACACAACGATTTCATTAGTTAACGGAAAGATAAAAACATTCTGTAACATATCCAACCAATAAGTGAATTAACAATAATCATAAAACATGTCGTCCAGTTGACCACTGAAAAGAACTTTTTGTTGTATGTCCTCTTAATTTCAATAGTTTCTAGTTTATACTAATTTATTTTAGTTCGAAAGTATTGCAAACTATAAGCTTATTAAAACCCTCTAATATCCGTTACTGGAATCAACCAGTATTAAGCTATGAGTGTAAAGTTTCTTGCTCAAGTAAAACAACGGCTTGCCCTTGACGGGGTTTGAACCCAAGCGACCAGCAACCCTTAAATTACAAGTGTGACTCCGGTACGAATCTATAGATTTTTAGTCATCACATGAAATTTCATGAATATTCACCGAAAATGTTTAGCTTAAATGGTAAACATTTATACATTTTTTGTAAAGTCATTACGAGCTGTGTGATTTGTTGAGTGGCAGAAGTTTTAACAATACCAATCATTGTCCGAACGAAATACTAACATCGACACCGGACTTCCCATGCGCATGTCCATTCAAGCCCGGAACTTACCATCTTAACCCAACTACGTTCATAATCCCTGAATTAGCTGGCGTCTGGAAATTTCTTGCCTCGGTAACACTATTTTCAAAATTTATCATTTTTTTCAAGTATATTTTTAGTATGAATATCATGTATATAGACTTAAAACGAGCATCTAAGTCATTGTTTTAATTTTTTAATTGACGTCATACTTGCTACCTGTTTGACTAAACAGAGTCAACAGCTATTTTGTTTTGTTTAAGTTTTCAATTATCAATCTTCTAAATGTCTTAGACAAGATCGTATTTTTTTATCAGTTCTTTCTTACAATGCATAATGTAAACGTTTACTGCACAGTTGAAATAAGCAATGATTACACTCAAGGACTACGGAAAAAGAATTGTTAGACTCAAAATCATGAAGATTGGAATTAACATTTTTATGAGTTGTACTATATTTACTAATGTTTATATAGGTCTACAGATCTAGAATTCAAATGTTTTGGGGAAGCATTTAAAAAAAATCAATTTTAACTTTTATCTACAGGGTGACTACAAGGCTCATGCTGAAATCAAGGACACGTCAACGAACGAAATTGTCGGTTGCTACGACGTGCAGGTATCCACTGAGGCCGACTGTAGCGGACTTGGATGTATTTTCGGAAAGAAATAAATAATTAACTGTATACTGACTTGTTTATAAATCATAATATAAGTACATTATAGCATTATAGTTAATCAGCTCGCTCTATTCAAAGTTTTGTAAAAGATATCTTAGTTTTATTCTAAAAAATGTAATTTATTTTTCGAATTGTAACGATAAAGGCGATTTGCCAAAGCCAACCAATGAGGAGTTTTTATATATTCTTTTACGATAGAAAAAATTGATATAGAAGCTATATGTCTTCTAGGTGTATGCCAATAGTTCTCTCAAAACTTCCTTTGATACTTAGAAATTAACAGTGATATGATACACTTTAACAGGTTATATAACTTAAATACTTAGTTAGAATTTGGGCACAAGGTCATGTTTCAGCATGTAAAATGAAAAATGATGTGTCTTATGTTAAGATACAAAGGCCAAAGTGCAATCATTGATTCAAAACAAGATTGCATTTGTGAAAAATTGCTATGCGACGGCACTATACATGTACATCAATAAATAGTAACAACGGAATATAAGTATATTTTTAGTTTTTAAACAATGAAACTTTGTGATGATCATAATGCAGTAGAATTTACTGAATTTGGAAGTAGGTCACTAGGTCAAAATATAGGTCAACTATTATAGCAATTCTTTATCTTAAACTGTACTACGGATCAAAATGTCGAATGATTTGCCGAACAGGAGCACATAAAAAATCGACAGACTGGAACCCAGGCTAATGAAAAAGTGCTCATGACCCCAAGGCACGGCTTATATTGTTCCAAGGGCCATAAATTGAACAATTTTTGTAAAGGTTCACAATGTTTCATACCAAATATCTTAGCTTCAGCTTTTGAAGCTTCAAAGGATAATTATCCCAGAAGCTTTTACTATAATTATGTTTGAAATGAAAATCTATGCCTCCAGGACAGCGCCAATTTTTACCCCATGGCCATAATTTGAAAAACTTTGTAAAGGTCAACTGCACAATGTTATATACCAAACATCTTACCTTTAACCTTTGTCATTTCAGTGGTTTTTAAAGGTCACATAACAGGGAAACCTTTTGGTCAATTTTGACACGAAAGGCAAAATATTAACAAAATTGATAGAGGTTCACTTCCCACTGTTTCATGCTAAATATCTTAGCTCTAGCCTTGTCATTTCAGAGAAGTTTTTTTAAAGATTTTAATATATATACATAATACTAGTAAAATCTATAACCCCCGGGGTGGGGCCAATTTTGACATTAGAGGCAGACTTTTAACAACTTGGTAGAGGACCTATAGATGATTTCATATATTAAATATCAAAGATCATGGTCTTGTATTTTCAGACAAGGAGTTTGTTCCAAATTTTTACTATATATTCATAATGAAGATCAATGACCACCCGGGACAATATTGACCCCAGCTGTATAATTTGAACAATGTTAGTATAGGTCCACTACACAATGTTTCGTGGCAAATATCTAACTTTTATCTTTTGTCAATTCAGAGAAGATTTCTCAAGTTTTTACTATTTACATATAAGAAAAAACCTACGGCACCCGTGGTCGGGTCAAATTTTACACTGGGGGCAAAATTTGAACAATTTTGGTAGGTAGTGGACCTATATATGATATTATATACCGAATATCAAAGCTCTAAGCCTTGTACCTTCTGACAAGAACATTTTTATATTTTTTTCACTATATGTACATATTGAAAATCAATGACCCACGGGGTGGGGCTGATTTTGACCCCAGGGCTATAATTTGAACCATCTTGGAATAGGGCCACTACAATATATTTCAAACAAATATCTAGCCTTTGTCATTTCAGAGAAGAATATTTTTTACTACATAATAAAGCTTTTACTACATAAAAAGAAAAACCTATGAACCCCGGGGCGGGGCTAATTTGATACTACAGGCAAAATTTGAAGGACTTTTTAGAGGACCTATATATTATATTATATACCAAATATCAAAGCTCTAAGCCTTGTATCTTCAGACAAGAAGCTTTTACTTTATGTAAATAATGTAAATCATTAGCCCTGTGGCGTGGTTATTTTTGACAATCTGAGACAAAGCCAGTCTTTGATTATGTAAAAAAAGAAAGAAACAGAAGGGAGTCCTGGACAAGAGGTTAACGTATTTGCCTATCAAATGGTTGTAGGCTCGATCATTATTCCAGTCGTTCTATGCGTATACACAGCTATACCAGGTCGTCATAGATAATTGTATTCTACAACAATCGTTCTGCTTCATATATATATATGGCAGGTCAAAGAAAACACCTGACTAATTTATTAAAACTATGTAGGTCGAATAAGATAAGTGGCGTCCTTGGTGGATTTCAAATAGATAAAATGACATAAATATAGTTAACATTTCTTTACAGTCGGTGGACGTTTTCGGGAGTAAGTCTGTTTACAAAACTGAAACGGCTCGATAAAAATTGCGTACAGAAATAATTTTTAACTAAGAAAGGACAATTGCTTTAAAATTGGAAGACATGTTCTTTTTAAACCAAATGGTCCATGATTATTAAGATTTTCTGATCTAATTTGATAGAAGTCTTGCTGAAATGTCCATCACTTACCGCCGTGGAAAAAGGTCATGGTGTTATGAAAGTACTCAATTAATTTTGAAAGACACAATCAAATATACCAAAAATACACACGAAAAAAATAGAAAAGTAGTATGTACTTCAGGCAGTGAATTAGACGAGTATTTTACAAACTGTATGGTCATAATTAGACCTCTGAACAAACTTTTATGCTAATGCCAGAAAAAACGGTGCGTATTAGTATGTGTATTTGTAAACTATATATTTATTGGCAACTTTCGAACTACTAAAAGACATAAGTGAAAGCTTTGACATTCCTTAATTGACCGATGAAAAAAAAAACGTTTATATGACAGTAGCATAATTTCATATCTACTTTCAAAACGTTCAAATATATATATACATTTGAAACATTTGAATGTCGAAAAAGTTCACCAAATACATTATGTACAGACGTCGTTAGGTCGAATGTTTTCTTATCAGCTAATATCGTGATGGTTTCAACAATGAAGAATTGGATGATCTTATAATGAAGATAAGAACGGAAGGAACTATCTTGTAATCAGTTCATCAGGGAATATTAGAAAGTGAAGATGTTGAGAATTTTGGTCTGTCTCGGTGCTGTGTCTGTGGTATCTGCTTTACTTCCCTTTAAATTAACGGATTGTAGTAAGTTTATTTTTGTTGCTGTTTAGACTACATTTGGTTTTATACAGAATTTATTTCAGTTCGATTGTGTGGAAAGCTATGACACACTCTCGAAACCGTTCCCGGAACCAACCAGTATTGAGCAATGAGTGTAAAGTTTCTTGCTCAACCAAACAACGGCTCGCCCCTGATGGGGTTTGAATCCGCGCGGATAGCGATCATTAGATTACAAGTCCGACGCGTCAACCACTTGACCGTGCCGCCACTAAGGCTTGACTGCATTTATGTCTTCGCCTTATTTACTTTGATGGTAGTGGTATTGGTAGTTTTCACTCAGGATCACGACAGTAAGCCACATTGAATTACCAGAGCATAGTTCAGCCACCGGTTCCTGGGCAGGCGGTCAAGCAGTTTACCAGTACTTGTTGCCTTCACTTCTGTAAGGAACTGAAACTTCTGTATATTCCAGAGCAGAGGTACAGTGCGAATGATCGTTGAAAAGAAGGAAAAATTAAGCAATACACTCTATTATATTGAACACAGTATATTGGTAGATGATGGTCAGAATTCTGTATATTTAGGCTTTAATTTGGAGGGAAAAGTTATGATAGTGATCTTGTAATTTTCTTTTCAGGCAAAAGTTCTAACAAACTTGTAAACATTAGCAACATACACATCAGCAATATAGACCCAATTCATATACCTGGCAATGAAACAGTGTCAGTAGACGTTGAGCTGTTTAAACCTATCGACGGCCGTCATTTACGAGCGGAACTTACTATCGTGAAAAAGGCATTCTTGGGATATATTGTTATTCCATGCTTTGAAGATCCTAGTAAATCAGTCTGGTGTGTAGTATACACTTCATAATTACTTCTTTGATTAGTTGTATTTTGTTTTCTGTTTTTTTTTATTAATATCATGATGCTATGAATCAACTTTTTTTAAAATTTTGTGTCTTAGATAAGTCTTTCGCAACAAGTATTTCGTATCCGGCGTTACACTTGTGTTTCTGAAATATACGAATTTGCAATTGCTTATATGACTGAGTTATCTCATCTGTCAAAGAAGTTCACTGTTATTTGTTTCTCGTACAAAGTTTCAAGCCTTAATAAATCGGTTTTAAAATTTATAATGCATGCGCTATTGGCCTGCCTCTATTTTGAAATATATGTGCCTTTCAGTTCATGGGAGTTGTGCGATATCTTAAGCGGCCGCCACTACAACAATGTCCACCATTGTCCAATGGAAGTAGTGGCCAGCTCACCAGATATAAACTGCGCATGCCCTTTCACTCCTGGAACATATCATGTCAATCCGACACATTTTGTAATTGATGGATTACCTCAGGCTGTCAAATTCCTTGCGCAGGTAAGGTTAAAATATAATTAATATAATTTTTTTTTGCTTTGTTGTTGCTTTTTCTCTATAAAAACAGCATAAAAGATTCTATTGTATAAATCACCAATTCTTTTCACACTTTTGCGGTCATCATACAAAATTGTTTCAGGGTGATTACAAGGCACATATTACAATCACGGACACGGACACCAACGAACAGGTCGTCTGCTATGATTTACAACTATCAACGGGAACAGACTGTGTAGGACCACTATGCGTCTTTGGAAAGAAATAAATAAACTTTATTGAATTCTAGTGTATGAATAAATATACTTTTCACCAGCTTTTGTTAATTAATTATATGTAGGTCCTCTGATTGGTTATATTAGTTGAGTTATGAATAATGTTAAAGGAACTCCACTTTTTAAAGTCTAATAGCCTGAAAACATCAAATTAATAAAATTCGACTATTTTAGCGATTGTTTGGCCGAGTCTAGTGAAAAGTGACCACAGTAAGTGAGCGAATGGTCAAGTGAGCGAATGTTCACAAGTAATTGGTCCAGCTATACATCCAGTTATATAAAAAATCATCTTAAAATATTTTTGGTCCTTTTATGTCCTTTAGTTCCTTCAAGTAAATTGGATTGTAATGTACATAAGTCTGAACAAAATGTACTTTGTTTTTTTAATGATAAAAAGGTAGAAAATAATTACTTGTAACGAAACGTTCATGAAATATAACTCTTTATTTTTGCTAAATGTTGACCTTAGGGTAGTATGCGTCTGATTTTAAATTGTCATATCATGTAAAATACAGTGACAATTTTTTATCTTCTTTATTTCTTGATGTTCTTCTTTAACTTCTGTGTCTCTCTTTCTACATCTGACCTTGTGTTAATTTTTATGGTTCCCCTTGCACGTGCCAGTAGAACGTTCAGCATGAAATCACCAATGACGTCATTTCCGATTATCTCTAATTCACGTCCACGGATTTCAAAAGAGCGTTTCTCCAAATCTTTATCAAGCTGAAAATGATTGTTTGGTAATAAAGTTCTATTTATACATATGCTACGATATTATCATGAATACATTACAGAATGGTTGGTTGTGCGAACAAATAAAATGAGCGAGAACATTTACAGTTACATATATATAAAAACATATATAGGATAGGAACAAAATTTGTTTAGGACTTTATATTTTCCGTTTAACAAATTACATTTCATATAATAGGACTAAAACGCTTTGACTTTTGCTATCGGAACATTTCGGCTATAATTAATCAATAGCCGAAAACTGACGGAAAGAGCCGAACACTTGCGGTTGTGACTATTGTTTCATTTTGTATCAGTATAACGAACCTACATGGACGTGTTAGTAATTCAAGAAATAATATATCCAAATAGAGATTTTATCGCTCAATAAAATCAATGTTTGGAGTTCTGACGCGAGGAATCATATAATTTGATGCGCATCCGAACGACAAACAGTGATTTTATCAAGCGATAAAATCGCCGATTTGGACATATTATTTTGATTCTTACACGACATCAACACAATACTTATTATCAGGTAGATCTACGGCAGCATTTATTTGTTGATGTGTTAGAATCGAAATTATATACCCAAATCGGTGATTTTATCGCTTGATAAAATAACTGTTTGTCGTTTGGATGCGCATCAAATTATATCACTCGTGATATGATTTCTGCATCCGAACTCCAAACAGTGATTTTATTGAGCAATAAAATCACTGTTTGGGATACATTATTTCTTAAAAACACACACACTTTCGGTTCTTCTATGTTCAATAGGGAAAATGCGGGTCATGTTTGAATAATATTTAGAACATCGGATCCCACTATATTATTTGAATAATTATCTTCATATGTAAACCCTTTCACATTCTTTGTCCGGACAGGTATAGACGGTTTTAAAGGTTGGTTAAAGTAAACATTAAAACTGACCGTGCAAACATTTCGATTAAGACGTGTTTCTGTATCCAAGATAATTGACTATTAAAAAGTAAAACATTACGTGTATAAACAAGATAAACAACTTAAAACCATAAATAAGTTTTAAACAAAGTCATATCTCACCGGGGGAATTTATTGATTATTAATAATTTAGTTATTATTAATGAACACTTGAAAATTCATTCACCTTTTAAAGGCAAATGTCAACGTTCAGGTGCTTTTTTAAATTTAAACTGCTAAAAGATGATTTAATTTTTGTGAAAAGGCATTTATGGATCGATGAAAAAACTATCTTACAGAAAATTTGACATCTTTAACGTATCGCCATTATTGCTTTAAATAATTTAAATCACAATTTTATTATATTTTAATCAGCAACAAGTGGTGTTTTTTATGTTGTTTTTTTATATGCATATAAGTGTATTAAACTGGTTTTTCACAAACCTTAGGTTGAATGAACAGTCCTATTCTGACTTCATTGACGGCACATTTAGCTTCCCTAAACTCTGATTGCAGAGCCTGGCATACACCATAGACGGCGCCACCTGCCACTATAATCATTGAGCTGTCCGGAAGGTCCCAGTCATCACAGGTAGCTGACCCGGATGTTATCGTATATGTTGCCCCTGTAATTAAGATAACATAGCCGGTGTCACGAAGTAAAATTTACTTCAAAGAAAAATATCAACGGTCATTATTCTTTAGGAAACAAAACCCTTTTTTTTATAAAATATTGACTTGATATAAAAAAAGTATCTGTAATTACCCAAACAAATCTTTGACACGAGTGATAGTTATCATAAACAGTTTGATATTCTGCCAAAATTTATACTATATTTAACGAAGTATTTAGTTCCTACCTTTGCCTAAGTTTGTTATATTTACTTCAGTAAAACATGCGACTTGGGTGAACATGAATTATAACAAAACGTTTTTCATGCAACGCCTTGATTAGTAAAATCAAAATAAAATATTCAAACTAACTTCATTTATAGGCAAGAAATAGGTAAGTGTATGACATAATGATAATAGAATTATATCAGAGATATTATAGCCTCTGATTATATTTTTCGACTCATGAACACATTTCATATTAGATTACGGTATGAAACTTAGCTGATTATGAATTATCGACGAGGTGTTTCGAATGCGCAGTAGCATAAAAACAAAGAACTCACCGTCAATGTCGGCCATATGTGGTAGGAAAGTTTTCGCACAAATGAAGTGGGATGTAACTCTGTCACGCATCTCCTTCTCAAATTCTTCTAGTGATTGCTTCGTGAGACTGCCATTCTTGAAAGTGTAGATATTCTCATTCAGTTTATATACTTTTTATATCAGGAAAATGACAAGAAACAAAATTCAACATAAAACTTCTTTGGGAACGTTTTGTAATTGATACCAATTTATCATAATTTAAATATCGAAATCTTAAGCCATGGCTATATGAAACAATATATTATGTCGTAAATAAGCCACGTTGTTAATCACGTGCCAAATAAAAAATAAGTGACTTTTCATTTGAAATCGTTTTTTTTTTTATTTACAGTGATATTCTATGTATAAAAATAACAAACCTGCCACCAGCCTCCCATTAAAGCCACGACATGTTGTACGCCACCTTGTTTTACCAGTGTATCTAATATTGTTTTAGCTCCAGTTTCCGTGGAAGCATCTGCCTATATATTGTATAATATGTGAACAAATATTATCAAATTCAAAGTAAAACTCATTCTATAATACACATGTATTTATTATGTATTTTCAAAAATTCAGGACTCGTGACTAAGGTAGTTGTGCTTAGCCGTTCTTTTAACTGTTGGAACATAAAACCTTTGTCATATTTCATAACTTTAACGTTAAAAAAGAGAATAAATACACGTTTGGCAATTTTATGTGTTTACTCACTGTCATAACACCACTAAATGTTGCGTCGTTGCCGATAAATGTCTCAATCGCCGTTAGGTATACAAAATGTTTTGCCGCCAAAGACCCATTTAGCCTAGAAAATGGTATAATTTCGATCATTTCTTTCATTAAATTTTCAATTAGTTTTATTACATTTTCTGTGTTCTGTTAGTTTCCAAAAAGTTACTTACTGGTCATCTAACTGAGCCGGTCTTTGGCCTTTCAAATCTAAACACAAATTTATTTAAATTGATACATAATCACAAATTATTTCTCATTAATCGGTAAAATCTCAAGATGACAGGCTCCTCACGTGTTCTAAATTTATCTTAACAACACTTTAAAGCACATGTTTGTACTGGCTGAGGACAAAAATATATTCAATTCTGAGGTTTGATATGCCAACATTAAATATTACACGATCTTTACCGTTCCGCTTAATATATTACTCGTAATCACTACCCTTATTTGGTGGAGAATTTATCACAAATCAATTGACGACCATACAGTACGCAAAAAAACTCCAGGAGTGGGCATTGATAAATATATGTTGTTTAGGCAACGATACAAAATTGTAGAGCAATCATAATACCTGAAATACAACAGACAAAATAGTTATACATACTTGAATGAGTATCAAGTTAGACTGGACCTCCAGATCCATCAACTTTTTGAAATCATCCAACCTTTCCTGTGTCCTCGAGCTAACAGCAACCTGAAAACAAAGCGGTACAGTTTTTTTTAAAAAATCATAAACTCTGCCTGCCACTTATTTTTACATATCCAAAAATGTACATGTTTGCTTAAATAAGAAAAAAATCAGTTAAACATATAGAAGACAGTTTCTACAATAATACTCGTATTCTTAATAAATCTAAAGTATTTTAACTAAACCTAAGGAGGTACAAACAGTTAAATGTTAAAAAGGCAGAAATGGCGTTCCATACACGTGAACTGGTAGAAGAGTACTTACCTTCGCGCCATTTTTTAAGAAACACTCTAGTTAACCCTATACCCACTGTGCCGCATCCCCCGGGAATAAAGACGGTCTGCCCTGAAAGACATAAAAACTACGTTTGTTAGAGCAGATTCCCACACATTATCATGATCGTTTTGAGAAGACATTTTATATTTACAACTGCATCGTTAAAAATCGTACATATAGTCATCTGCATTGAATTCACAGGACAAAACAATATAAGTAGCAGTTATGGTAGTTATTGTTTTCCAATTAATCAAAAATATTTAAGAGGAGATATTCTAGTAAGATAGTTTACCGACAGCTTTTTTTCCAGCCAAATACACAATAATCTATCTTATAGTTAGTATGAAACACATTTTAAAAGGAACAAAGATATTTAGAATTTCTTGTAACGAATTTCTCACAAAAAACGGCGAGCCTCTGATAATTATAATAAAAAATGTATATAACTGAAATATGAATAGTATGAATAAAACCTTGAACTTATTTGCAATTTTAGTGAAACTTCTTATCACAACGTAGCTAAAACCTTTATCACAATACATGCGCATTAAAAAATACTCACTAATTCATTGAATAAGCAATAGAATTTTAAGAAATTAATATCACATAATATAAATTTTTACATAAACCTAACGAAAAAGTCTTACCTTTCAAAGACATTATAAATCGCGTGTGACGAGGTCAATGTTTTGCTATGTTATATTCTAAAATACTCGATAACCACGTTGTTCTAAATTATACCCCCGACATATTTACAAAAAGATATTTGAACAGAAAGGTCATATTGAAGTGTCACTAATTTAGGACATGTCTTCCGTTCGTATTTTGACTCACGAAGCATAGCAAAACAGCGACAGTTTTATACACTTAGCAAAATAATAAAAAAAAAAACTTTACATGGACTTAAAATTTGTTTGTTTGTTTGTTTGTTTCATTTTACGCCTTTTCCAACAGTATTTCAGTCATATAGGCGGGTAGTTTCCTAACCATCGTTCCTGGAGAGTTACACCAGTACTAGACTACCTTCCTCCGCGCTAAACTACCAAAGCATCTCCCGGGGATCGAACCCACGCCAGAGAGGTAAGAACTTAAAATGGGCATATTTTAATGGGCATATTTTAATTTATTATTGGTGTATCCGGATACCTCTGATTACAGTTTATTCCTTTGAGAATTTGTTTCGATTTACTCACATTTTTGTCGATCTAACCAAAAGAAACAATTTAAACACTAACAAATTCTGACCTAGAGGTCTAAATAAAAACCCAGGAATGAAAAGCGATAGTAAATGACACTTTTGAAATTCTGAATCTTTACATTAAAATCAATATTATTTATCAGAACAACTCAGTAACGTGAGTGGCCCCCGGAAACGGTAATACACGCTCGAATTATCCTCCTCATGGAGTGAACATAACGCCTGATTGAAACGTTAGGCAGGGTCCACCATTCCATCTATAGTGCCCGTGCAAGGTCGACAACGTTGTCCACCTAGTGATTTGTCATCACTCTTCGCCCAAGTTCATCCTAAATATGTTCAATCGGATTCATATGCGGGGAGACAGCGGGACACGGCAAGACATTAACAGGGTTACGGGCTAGAAAATTGACTGTTAAACGGGCAGTGTGTCGTCTTGCATTGCCTTGCTGGAAAGTCAACCCAAGACCATGAGTCTGCATGGATAGTAAAAGGGTGTTTGGGCACTGACACTTAGCTGCCGTGCAGTAGCTGTAGCAGGCAAAACATGTTGCGAAGATGATTCAGCCTAATGACGTGGTCGTCCGTTAGTGACGTCACACGAGTTGCATCAGATCTCGGACGATCATGAACAGATCCAGTATTACCTAATCGTTTACTAAGATTATGAATTGTTTGTCTAGAGCAGCCAAAATGCTGTGCAATATCCATAACCTTATCGTATGGTTTAAATTTTTTCTTTGTTCTTACTAACCCATTGTATTCAGTACACTTCAATGAGCATTTAAAAACTGTATTGATAAATAGCAATACAGTTTTTTCATTGATTCATTTAGGAAAAAAACTCAGTTGCTATACATGTATAACAGTTTTTTTTGCACCTGCTATATATCGGTTGAGTTGTTTTTTGTTTAATTTTTCCACAAAGGCGTCGGTAACGAACATTCCGAATACTATAAACAAAGAGAATCAATGAAATAAAATTTATTCTCATATATACAAATGCTAAAATCAAAAGCTACATCTGCCGAATGAATTTTTTACTCTTATCTTGAATCAATGTTACTTTCTGCCCAAGGTATCAGTTTACAATCCGTCTAAGATTCTAACATTTGATGTCTTTAAATTTTCAATGGTTGCATATCTTGTTTTATTCTTGTTTTCTTTTTTTTTCGGCAGTGAAAACACCTTCAAACAACTGCCTTTTTATAACTACCTTACGACAACATTAGATGGTATTGGATCATTTTATCTGGGGTTTCATTATTTTTTTCTTTTTGCTGATTTCTATTACAAAACCAATTTATGAAATTGCGATAAAACGGTTATAATATATAAAACACTGGCTGGGGCGTCATCTCGGGTTGTTTCTGCAAAATAAATCGTCTCGGCCTACATGGCCTAATGGCCTCGACATTTTTTTAAGCAGAAACATCTTTTGATGTCGCCCCAGCCAGTGTTTTATTCTCGTAACTAACTCATTTCATATACTATAACTATAACTTGGCATCAGCTTGTAGCATTCCAATAACCTGATTCTATTGATTTTCGGAGAGCCGCAGTAAAATAGAGAAAATAAGAATCCCCAAGATAATAAGAATCCCTTAGATTTAACAATAATGTTTTTTTCGAAGTTGTGAATAAGAGCTTCTGTGTAAGACGTTTACTCAATATGACAGCGTGCTCTGTGTAAGAAAATCGGCATTTAAGTCGCCGTGCATGATACAACCTCAAATTTTGAATTTTAACAAATGTTATCAACCCTTTAAAATAATGTAAAGGGAGCGTTTACAATTTAAAACTTATTCTACACTGTACTAGTTCTGAATCAAGGCAGGGTCGAATCATAGAAGATACATTACAAAACATGTCTAAAGAATCCATTTTAGTTTTTAACCACAGTCAATGTAACATTTAGTTTCTTTTCCAATTTTACTTTAGACAATCACGGTTATCTTTTGTCTCAACATTTGTCAGAATGTTAAAAAGTTTTCACAGATTTGCCTTTGTAGAACTCCTTTGCAAGAACAGGCTATGGTACATGGCTGTATATTGCCCGAACAAACACAAAACTCACTGCAAAAATTAGAACAAGTTCATACAAGGTCACTCATACAGTTCCAGTGCGGCTGAAGGTTGTGTCATAAGCTGTGAATTGTACATTCCTGTCTTTTGTCTTTACAATATCAAACGTCCAATGGATCAATGGGAAAATATATGAATAGAACGCTATACAAATAACTGATATATACATTGCTGTAAATGATAACAAAGCTTGCATTTGTTGGAGATAATTTCCTTGGTCTGACCATTTTTGAAAAGAACCTGGGGTCATATAAGAGCATTGAGGAAGGTGCAATTATGATGTCCTTACAGCAGGTCAACAAACCTAAATGCAGCAGTCGTAGCATGCATTGGAAGGACTGGATCTTTCTCAAAGCAAAATCTTTAAGATCATCAGCAGCTTTAGACATTACCTGTACAGTTATCCTCTTTCCTATGCCATGGAATGATGAACAGGTATCACAACCTGTAAGACACTATGTAGAAAGTATGATACTTGTTGTAAGGTATCTGAGCATATGTTTTCTACCAGTTTTAAAGTAAATACTTTTCAAGCTGCATGATGAATAAGGAGTACAAATACATCCGTATCAGGACTAAAAACAGCAGCTTGTTGTACACATAATAAGGAAGCAAAAGCAACATGAAGGATTATCCTGCTATCAGCTTCTTCAGGATTTAAATATAAAGTTGGAACATACTCCACACATGAAGAAGTGATTTTTAAAACTGTTTAATCTAACCCTTCCTGATCTATAAATAGTGGTTCTTTCATTAAGAAACTCATTCATGACAGTTTTTAGCGAGATACCTAGAAAAGAACTTTTTCAGTGCATTTTGGGTTTTAAGGCTACCTAAAATATACCTGTCAAATACTTCATGTATGTGCTGTGCACATTGACTATGTGACAAAATGTATTGCCAAAATGATAAAGTCGTCATCAGGTATGTTCTTTTTATCCGAGACTGATGGTGCAGCATCTGAAAAACATCATACAAATAAAACAGTCAGCTATACTGGAAGCATTTAACTCATCATTGTTTAACGTAGTTAGATATCAAGTTTTTCAACTTTTTTTGTTTGGGGTCCGCCTGGGCTCCTTGCCACTGGTTCTTGTTGCTGGGTCATGTGGGGGTGGGTTCATTGAACGCCACCATTCCTTGTTTATTTTGTTTATCATATTTCAAGGAAATTATGTTTCTTGGTTGAAATCATCATCTGTGCACAAACTCAAAAAAAACGGGATCATTCTCAAAGGATACAACCCTGTCTAATGACACTTCCTTAAATGAATTCATTCTGGGAAGTCTTAAATACATCTTTTCACAATCAATAAGAGCAACGCTTAATTTAAACTTGCCTTTAGACTTTACTGACCCGATTGTAAGGATTTAAGATTTTGGAATCGGATCAAAGAATCACTCTGGGTGGTTATCAATTATCTACAACAACTGTCAAACACAAAACTTTCAAGAGATTGTTTGCCTGTTTTAAGACAATTTATTAGGCTAGTTGGAAGTTCAACACCGTTTCCACTGTTAAAAAGCTTTTTGACAGCATTGTTATATGACTGTATATTGAAAGGTGTATCAGTGTATATGTTTGAGCTAAAATTATTGTCAGACGAGTAAGCAATAGCATACCGGGTACTTTACAGTTAATGGCCTTGAAAGAAACCAGCGAATGAGACATTAATATGAGTAAAGTCATAAACATTTTATTTGCAATATCTGAATCAAGCAAATCTAACTTAAGATGTTCGCAAGTTCTATCAAGTTCTTTATTATTCTGCAGCTTTCTTTCTTTCCTATTCGTAATGCATATCAGATAAACAAGTTGTTCCTATGGTAGCATGCCTCTACAGCTACAAGATCCTATTTAGAACTAAGCGACCTGGTATGAAGTGCATTATCCCCTTTCGCAGTAGATACAGAAATAAGGTTTGAGTAAAGATAATAATTTTTATCTATTGATCCATATTTGGACCATATGTTTTTAATGCTGTGATTTGTTTTAATATTGCTATGAAAGAGACTTTATGTTGAGCCTCTCTCCAGATAAACAACAAGATGTAATTGTATCGTTTAATGACTCTTCCTGATAGCTTGAGAATATTCAATTTAATTTTAATTTAGATAATAATTATTTTGATCAAATGGTTATATCTATCCAATAGAACTGCAGCTTAACAAAACGAATTTTTGAAATTTTAGTACTTCATTATTTATCTTAACATAAAAGTCAATACCAAAACTATTCATACGAAACCAATGACAAGAGAGATTACTTTGATTTTGGAATAGTGAATTATCCACACATAGATGGCAACGTACCCCATGCAACATCTTACGGGGTATATGTATCTCAGATCATACGATTCGCTAGAGCTTGTAGCCACGAAATGGATTATAACGAACGTAATATTTTCATTACTGGCAACCTTCTCAAACAGGGCTACCGCTATCATAAATTACGAACATATTTTATTAAATTTTATCATCGTTATTTCGATTTAGTTTCAAAATTCTATTGTGATTAAAACAACTCTTCTGTGACTAAGACAGAGATAGATAGTTCTTAAAGCCCTTTTGGAGTGAATTGTAATAATTTTTGTCTTCTGTCTTGCATTTTCGGACTCTTGTAGGTGATTTTCTTGCTGCTCTGCCTTCCTTTAAGACATTGAGTACTTTTTTATGGTCATTACGTATATATCTACATGATCATTTCTGTGTTTTAATTATTTCACCTTTTGTAACCATAACAACTGTTAAATTTCGCTTGCTGTCGGGGATTCATTTTATTTACACTGTCTTGTGTAAAAGGATCATGTGCGGGCTAAAAGTGAGGTTTGGTGCACCATTCAACGGTTTAAACATCCTAGCAATGCCTAGGCTGCGGACCGTTCCAATGCGGCGTCTCTCTGTGTTCCTCAGATGTATGTCTTGTTTGTTGTTTAATACTGATATGGTGACAATTTTGTCCCTTCTTGTTATTTTGTTTTCTTCCCCCCTTTCCTTGTAAATTATATTTCAGTGTGTAACTAATTATCCCGTCCGTACTTTGCCTTGTGCCATGTCCTGTTTTTGTAAGAATTATAATTATTTCATTATTATTATTAAATGTATCATAATTGAATAAATAAAATGATTTCCCCCTATTAAAGATATTTTTCAAGAACAAGTGGAGATTTTTTGAAATCGTTACAATTTTGGAAAAATGTGAGTCACATATTTTAAAGAACCTGTTCAAAATGTACATGTTCAAATCTTAGCAACAAATTTTCCTCGTAAGCATTCGAAAAAGACGTTAAATTTTTTTTTCAAGGTCAGTGCAAAACAGCAACATTTAGCAAATAAAAATTATGTAAATAAGCATAGATTGTAGAGTCTAGTTTAGTTTAAACGTATTTTATTGTTACAATATATGCAAAGTTCACAATAATACACAACTTTTACATAAATATATTAATGTGAATAGACAAAAGGGTTGGCCCAAAAGTTAGAACATCATTATCAAGGGCTCTACCCAAAAAAGGTGACTGTAATGTTATTAAAAAACAGATGTGAAAATAAGACATATGTAAAGTTTGATTTATATAATTTAATTTAAGAATAAAAATATTAAATAAAGATAAAAACGTACAGGCCCATTATGCCTCAGAAATGCTTTTTATTTCTCAAAAGCTATTAATTGTGTAATTCAGTGTCCGAAAAGTTACTCATTGAACCATCTTTTTTATTTGTTGCTTTTTGACAATATGTATAGTTACAGTGATTTAGTATTTTGTATGGAAGTCAAAATACTACTTCGTTTACATTATATTACTTGTATGACAATTTTTTTCACATACATTGCTACTTTTTCAGGTAACAAGCGTCTATAATTCTCTGAAACGATTATTTAAACATTGTAAAATTCATGTTTGTCCTTTCCAGAGAAGTAAAAATTTATTTGTTTTTGATGCATAATGTGCCTTTTAGTAAATTAATACGATATTTTGTCATTTAGAAAACCACGCCGCCTCTTCCTAAAAAAACAGTTTTTATCATGGATTTCGACAGTTGACGATAGTCTTTTTAATTTGTATAGAATCATAAAAACAAAGTAAAATGATATATGGCTTCATAGATATATGAGAGCAACGGTGATTTCCTATACGCATGTATCTATACATTAAGTAAAACATCTATATCAAAGAACTCTTAAGTGCAAAAAGCTATATATGTACTTCAAAATGCATTGTTTGAATTTTAAAGAATACGTCCAAAATGCTTGCAGGAAGAAAGAAATATCATAGGAAATAGTCTTAACGTACACGGAATCATTGCTTAACAGATAAAACCCTACTTAAAATAGCATTTGTTACACAGATATGGTTTTGGATTTGTTTGGTTAAACCAAACTTTTGGTGATATTAATGTGTTTGTATTGTTTTAAACAAATACTTGTAGATTGTAAAACACAAATCTGGTACCAACAGATGACTTATTCCGCGCGTTGTGATACATATAAACAATTAAAAACTACGTTTAATCCTGAAAGATATATATTTGTCTATTAACTAAGCGTTTAATGTTAGAAAAGCATTTGCTAAATTTCAGTGTTCAAGTCACAAGTTTTTAATTGAAACTGGTCGACTTCTTGGTTTTCCAAAGGAAGAACGTATATGTCAGCATTTTTACGTTAACTTTGATATACGAATAACTGGAAATGAATTTCATGTATTTCTTAAATGTAATCAATACAGATATGAACTAAGCTGGTACACGTTTAACGGTAGATGTGAATATTAAGAATTTTTCTAATTTAATAAATTGTTCTAATGCTGATAAAATAAAATCAATTTTTTTCACGGGGGAGAATCACGCCGTTCGTTACCAAAACAAACAAGATGGCGGATGCAGCAAAAAGTAGGTTTTTCCCTTTTTTCTCTGAAATTCGTGATGTTCTGATGTTAAAGTACATATAACAACCTTCTCCACGATTTTCTTGACACACAGGATTTTATTTCATGATGTTTTGTTCCGTACTTCATCTGAAATGCGCGTCAACAGATTTGAAGCGAGAGAATCTTCCACCGGTGTGATCGTGGTGACGTACGGCTTCTTCAATAAAGTTTACTGTTTCGTTTACATATATGTATATTAACTGAAACCACTGACTTTAAAAAGTTATAATATGTCGTCATCTAAGCATTCATGCCCATTCTGGCTAGAATAACCGCTGAAAATATTAATATCGGGGCATTTTCTGGAAATGATAACGTATGGCGCACAAAATATCAATGATAACGTACGGCGCATTTTTTTTCCTGATTAACTGATTTTCTTTACAATATAAAAGTAATGTTTACAAGACATAAGAGGATGTGTAGAACCAAATTAAGAAACTGTTAAAATAATATTAGTGTCCAGCTTTATTTGTCATCCAATGAAAGCGTTTTATTTCTTAAAAATTCTTTGTGTAAATTTTCATTGAAGAACAAAAGTCGACAATATATCAAAGTCCGTTCAAGTAGCCTTTATTTTTCATAGTGCTTCATAATCGCGTTTTGTGCAAATGGACAGGTATAGTGACGAAATAAAGTTAATATTATTGAAGCCAAATAAAGCTTGACATTAAGTATGTTTGTATTCATCCGTAGCTGTTCTACAAAAATAAGAAATATTCTCCGGTCGCTATCGCTCCTGTCGAAGTTTCTAATTTCTGTAGAACAACACGGATGAACACTTACATATACTTCGTAATTAAGAGTAGCGTAATAATTTTTAAAACCATTCTTTCATAAAGATAATGACGTCATCTAAGCGCCAGAATATGATAGCCAAATTCTTGCATGTAATTGTTTTGATCAAATTATGACGTTCCTTTCATTTACAATTATGAAATCCGCAATTGATGCGAACGGACCTTCATTTTTTTAGGATATGCGTATAAACATACGGTCATTGCGTTTATGTGTTAAAACTCGATTAATATACAACAATTTTGCATTAATGGTTCATGTAATGTATGTTTTTTGTATGTATGTACATGTATATGTGTGTATGTATATGTCTATACAAGAGACCTATCAGTTGCTGGTTTAAAGCTCAATTTTGAAAATGTTCATTGTGTAACTCCTTAAGAAACTTTCGGCTGGTATTTACTTTATCAATCAAAATTGATCTTCTCCAAACCTTTTACATGATTTTTTATATTATGTTGATATGAACTGTTCGTTACTGTGCATGTTTTATGTCCTCATTGGCTTTAAAGCCTATTGGAATAAAATAAAATGTCTACTGTCTACTATAATAAAAAAAATGTAAGGCTATGTCGCGAAAATATATCTGACGTCATAGTGGCACAACGTCACGCTAAATGGTAGCGTTTCAATATTAACCGCCCGTCAAATAAACAGAAAATTTCTTATTTACTAAATTCAATTAAGTTTTTCGCATAACATTATTTTCTAACTCATTCAATAAATTATTATAGAACCCTACACTCATTCATTTTCCCTGTTTTGTTTTTTTCTTTCAATGAGCGACCAGATTGAATAAACACAGGCTCATCTCATCTCATCTGGGTGTAAGCTAGTCGCAATTAATTTTCGTTTTGTAAATGTTTGACTGGTTCAAATATTAAGATTTCCTTATCAGAAATTTGTTAGGAATGATTTTAGACTTTTTCTTTGGAAAAGAAAATATATCAAGCCGTCCGTACCTTTTTAACATTTTTGCTCTGCTGAGTGCTGAATGCGTTTCTTCTTTCCGATAAGGGGATAAGACCATAATTATCGCACAACACTGGCGAAATTGAATGTGAAGACAACACTACACAAATGTTTCCTGAAAGTGAAGGCCTTTCTTTCTATTCTGCATTTTATACAAAATATTCTCAAACTATACACGTGTGTTTTAATTGGTATATTAACAACGGATATCTATTATGCCACCAGCTAGAAAGATATTTATTTCCGATGGTACAGCATTGTTCAAATAATTATTTCTGACCTGACCAACATTTTTTTCAGATGTCTATTATTTCCTAAACAAAAATAATTCATTATCAGCTGATTGGACAAATGGAAATCCTTCAAGAAGTAAAATGCGCCGTACGTTATCATTGATATTTTGTGCGCCATACGTTATCATTTCCGGAAAATGCCCCGATATTAATATTAATAGCAGTAAATCTAGCCAGAATGGGCATGATTGCTTACTTGACACCATATTACAACTTTTTAATGTCAGTGGTTTCAGTTAATATACATACGATATATGTAAAAGAAACAGTGAATTTTATAAAAAAAAAAAGCCGTACGTTACCACGATCAAACCGATGGAAAATTCTCTCGCTTCGAATCTGGTGACGCGCATTTCAGATGAAGTACGGGACGAAACATCATGAAATGAAATCCTGTGTGTCAGGAAAATTGTGGAGAAGGTTGTTATATGTGCTTTAACATCAGAACATCACGAATTTCGGAGAAAAAAGGGAAAACCCTACTTTTTGGCTGCATCCGCCATCTTGTTTGTTTGAGTAACGAACGGCGTGATTCTCCCCCGTGTTTTTTTGTACATGTCATTATGAAATATGAAATGTATAATAACATGGCACCACTTTGAATGAATGATATTATATCAGTTTCGCTGTATTTTGGGCCGGAGGCCTTAACTTAAAAATAAAAGTATTGTTGCTGTGTATAAAAACAGAGGCACGTATTCTTTGTTACAACTCTTTCAACAATCAACCATACGATAATGGAAACATAAAACTTATATTTTTACTATCAATATTTTTTTTCATGTTTCATAAGATAGAGCTCTATCCCTCTTAAGAAACGATGGAAGGCGTTTTGGTTTTTCGCAAAAGTATTTCAATTACAAATACAAAATAATAAAATGAGCCGTGTCACGACAAAACCAACATAATGGGTTTGCGACCAGCATGGATCCAGACCAGCCTGCGCATCCGTGCAGTCTGACCAGGATCCATGCTGTTCGCTTACGAACCCTATTACAAGTAAAGAAACTGATAGCGAACAGCATAGATCCTGATCAGACTGCGCAAAAATGGATATTAAATGCTTGCAGAAACAATATAGCAAAATATTAAAACGTGCAGTACTAATAAGCCGACGACAATTCAATACTAAAAACACATGCGCGTCGAGGACAATACAATACTATTAGCACTTGTGCTCACGTCCCAACCGTAACAAAATATTGAAAAAAGAAATGTTCATAAAAAGTTTTATGATTCTTTTATAATATTCGTTTGCCGCCTTTAAATAGAAGTACTAAATTTGGATTTTAAAATTGTTGAACGATACTTGTTAAATTTGTACTCGTTGGCAGTTATTTTATTTTGAACAACACCGGTTTCATACATCGCAACCTACTGACCTTTTTTCTCTAAATTTCGAATAAGCCTGTTTCATAAGGCATCGACGTAAACGTGCGATTTCTTTGAGTTCAAAAGCAAAATAGGGATCAGTCTTTTTGGCAATTGGGGGAAAAGATCATAGATAAATGTTAAAGAAGCTGCATTTGGAAAAAAGTTTTGTAAGTAAAAAAATAAAAAAAAACATCAGTCAATTGCTGATAATTCACCGAACCTTTCCTAGAAATATGTCTCTGACATGCAAACGAAGTATACAATCTACCTGAAATTTCTCAAATTTTCAGAAGCTCTGTATTATTGTGCTATATGCCATATATTCTGTTTACACATGAGTTGCACGTATGGAAAAATCGTCCTGTAATTATGTGTACACAATATATAAAAAACTTTTATAAAGTATGTTTTGATTGATTAAGATATATCCGGTCTCTCGAAATCATTTTATCCAGACAGTCATGCAATTCTTCAATAATCTGTATCTGTCCTCATTAACTATTCATTATAGCTGGGAAAGAAATTTCCTTTGTATGATAAATATCCAAGATTTTGACGGCAGCTTGCGCTTACCGTCCGAGAACAGGCGCAATCAAATCAAGCCTGCAACATTTTCAGTTTTGACGTTTTGGGTTTTCTTTTGGATTCCGTTTTTCTCTTTATAAAGTTTCATCATATGTACAGTAAATGTATCTTAACAAAGGCAACATTTTAGTACTTTCTGTTCATTTTATCTCAAGACGTACAACTGGTGAATAGGTTTGATTTAGTTATTTAAGCATCATCTTCGGATGTTCTAAAATCAAAATGTCACCATTTTCATGTGAAACAAGTGCTAGGATAGCCTGCACTGACCATTACCGTTCATTAACTGGCTCAGTCTTACCAAGCCTCCAACATTTTCAATTTTGCCATTTGGGACGTTCCTTAGGGCTTCTGTTTATCTCTATTCAATTAAACTTAGTTCGCAAGATATCAAATTATGCCGTTTTAGGCATTTTAGGTACTCATTTTTCTACTGTATTGAATCAAATGACAAAACTTCAGCAAATAAAATGTTTCACAACTTTTCAATATGAATGTACATTGAAGAGATATCAGTTGAAAGTTCTGAAATGAGACAATTATAGCTCGTACATGCTCATATGTTGTACTACCATTGTCTGCTGCTGCGGTGGATTAAACCCATCATTCCGTGTGGTATAGCCTGGCGCTGATTGTTGGTTAGGTTGAACGCCACTGTTCTGACTATATGTTGGAACATATGGCTGCTGGTAAGGTTGAAAACTACCATTGATCGTTGACGGCACAGTCTGCTGTCGAGATGTATTCGTAATAGGACCGACAGACTGGTGGTTATTTACGGTGTTATGAGTGTTTGGAACCGTTTGTTGTGTACCAGATACGTTTGTACGATTGTCGTCTGCTCTCCATGGAACAACAGAATTGCCATTTATTTTCGACTGTATCTCGTCCAGTGCTTTACTATGTTTTAGAACAAGAACGATTGTCGTTACAGACCCTGACAACAACAGCATACCACCTCCGTAACGGAATACTTTCTTCCAATCATTTGCGCCTCCATCATCGATTTTAACTAGAAAAAGAAATTTCAAACATAAATTGTCATATGCACCGTAGTTTTAAATATGGCTTTACTGACAGCAAGTTTAATGAAATGGCACTTCTATCACATTCTGATAGAATAACAAATGAAGGAGATTGCACACAGTTGGTATTTAGACTTTGCGAAACTTTAAAATAAACAATAAGAACACATTCCATTACCTGTTACGGGCAGGTTAAATAGAATCGAGTTTCTGATTTTCAACTGTTTGATTTGTTTCCATTGCTCTTAAAGAAATCTCCTTTTTCTACACTTATGGGGTAACTAGAAGTAACTTTTGATATCGGAGGTCCTCGAATGCAAATGTTAAACTTTGTATCAATGTACAAATTTAATAATAATTATGATAGCTTATTATAATGAATAATTCTTTTATGTATACTAAAGGGTTTGAATAAAGGAATATGAAGTGTGTCAGTGTGATTAAAGAGGTACTTGTTTCAATTCTTTTCCAATCTAGAATAGGTGTTATCCTTAGGAAGCAGTGAACAAACAATTTATATGATAATTCTAGACTAGTTTATTTATTTTTTTATTTATTTTATATATAAGCAAATTAACGTGAATACATTATCAGACTATAAAATCATTTACAACAAATATAATAACAAAACAAAACAATTGAAAATCTAAATCTAAAATTAACAAACAACCGACAACAACGAAAACAACAAACAAATAAACTCTACAAATTACAACAAAAACTAAATCATCAAACGACAAACTACAACATGTATTAAAAACATAAAAAACAATACCAGGTAATTAAGAAGGCCAATGCAAAACTTAAGTTTTTATATAGAAAAGTTCATTTTTAAATAGGTATACTAAACAGCTTTTAGTTTCTTCATTAATACAATGTCATTTTGATTATGCGTGTGCCTCCTGGTATTTAGGGTTGAGTCAAAATCTAAAAAATAGACTTCAGGCCACACAGAATAAGTTGGTGAGATTTATACTTAATCTCAGTCCCCGTACTCATATAGGGAGGGCTCATTTTGAGGAAGTTGGTTGGTTACCAGTACATCTGAGGGTAAATTTTCTTATTCTTGGTCATGTCCATAAGATACATAACAATAGTGCACCTAGTTATTTAAATGAGCATTTTCAAATTGCAAATGAGGTACACTCTTACTCCACTCGATTTAGAGATAGTAACAGTTATTGTATTCCAAGAGTTAAGGGTTTAGGTAAGAAAACATTTGTATTTAATGGTTGTCAGGAATGGAACAGGTTACCAACACATCTTAGGTTCATAGCAAGTCGTGATAATTTTAAAAAAATCTCTTAAGGAACATTTTATGCAATCAATATCTGTTTAGTCATTTTAATCTAGTCATCTTACCTAGCTTTTATTTATATATTTTTTATGTTAAGTGCATATTTTAGTAGTACCTATTTATTGTCAAACATATCTGTCATAATAATTATGATTATAATACATATGTGATAAATTTTGTGATGGAAATACTTATGTGCAATAATTGATATAAGAAATTGTAATTGAATAATTTTTGTGCAATACTTAATAATTAGTAAATATTTTGCCTTTCTGGTGTCATATGATCAATTCTAAGGACCACAATGGAAATAAGTCGGCTTATGCCTTCTTTTTGTGTCATCCTTGGTATTGAATATATGGCATCAACACATGCACTTTCATGTTTACATGTATCTCTTGATGTTGACATTGAATTTGTAGTTGTTTTATGACATGTATTTTTTACCAGAATAAAACTATCTATCTATCTACTGAAAACAACAGAAACGTCCAAAAATGAAAAAAAAATGTTGATAAATTTTTCTATCGGGTAATGTTTCTCAAAAATGCAACA
Source organism: Ruditapes philippinarum (assembly GCF_026571515.1). Taxonomy (NCBI): domain Eukaryota; kingdom Metazoa; phylum Mollusca; class Bivalvia; order Venerida; family Veneridae; genus Ruditapes; species Ruditapes philippinarum. The sequence continues at coordinate 111,466 of NW_026858838.1, forward strand.
CGATTCATGTATATTTTTTCAGGGTTGTGATGTGTGATCTTCTCAATACAATCAATGTTATTGTTTTGTTTTTTTTTTCTTTTTTCTTTGTTTTTTTTTTTGTTGTTTTTTTTTTTTTTTTTTTTTTTTTTTTTTGTCTTACAGACGTTCCATTATATGCCAATTCACTTTACAATGAATTCTACATTCATGATAAAATAACGGGTAAATCATCTACATGTACGTATGTATATAAGTATACAATGTGGCGCCGTTATATGTCGCAACGCCGCTAAATGTCGCACTTGACGCTAAATGTCGCACCATTACCGCTAAATGTCGCAACCGCCGCTAAATGTCGCAAAATCGTCTACCGTTAAATGTCGCAACTGTACCGCTAAATGTCGCACGAATTTGCCTTACCGTTAAATGTCGCAACACTACCGTTAAATGTCGCAAGATGTAATTTTATGTTTAACTCAAGTTTTATTGTTCTATTATATCAATTAAATCTACTTACTCAAGACGAATTATGTCTGTTTGAAAGCGAGTGATTTTATTATATATGGAACTGCGCTACAATTTGTCATCTTTATTGTTTTGCGTTCGATTTTTAGCTGATCTTATACAAGTACATATTGATAATTATACAATTGTCTATCTTTTGTATGCAACTGCAAAATTGGCATTGTTCTGTAAATAGTTTTGTATAATCATGTCTGTAAAATTGGCAGAAGAGACAGCCTAACGACCTTGCTGCCTGAGATGGCAGAATGATGACCTAGTAGACTGAGGAGGCAAATTGCCTCGCAGTCGGAAGAAGAAGCCTCAGTTGCTGACGACCTGGGCCTTAGGAGTTTGCCTAACGCCCTAGAAGCCTAACGTCGGCAGCCTAGCATTTTGAGGCGGCAGCCAGATATTCTAACAGTCTATCGATATCAGTCTTTCAACCTTAAGTTGTCAATCTAACAGCCTAATGTCGGCAGTCAAGAAGCTTAAAGTTAGTGACATATTTTATAAATATGGAAACAATTTAAAATACAGTAAAGCCATGCAAAAGGACATGTATGATTATAAAAAAAAAACGCTTCTACCTCTAGGACGCTGAACTTAGCTGAAAAGCTGGCAGTCGGGCATATAGTAATTCAACCGTCCTTCCGTCTGTCTATCTGTCCGTACGCGGTTAAGCTAAAACGGCAAGCTGGATTTTTCTTAAGTTCTACCCGTGCAAATGGCTTCGTAATTTGCAATTTACTTATCAATATAAAGTATTGATACAGGCAAGTTACATAATTATGGTTTCCATTTTAACCAAGTTATTGCCCTTTCAAACAGTTTGAAGATGAATATCGTTAACCTTAACCGGCAAATTGGATTTATGTTAAGTTCTGTCTATATTAATGGCTTCATAATTTCCACACTTACTTATTAATAGAAAGAACATGATATTGACAAGGTTTATAACTGTGCCATCCATTTTCCCAGATATTTCCCTGTTTTCACTTTGGAAATAGGGCATTGTATGGTGAACCTATTCCGGTAAGTTGAATTTATCTAAAATTTAATTTATTTAATGATATCTTCCATATTTGGTAGGTGGATACTTATAATTGTCCTCTTATTTTTGTGGAGTAAGGGTCTCTTAGGTCAAGGTCACTGGTGTGAAAATTTTTTGAAACATTTTAGCTCATTAAGCCTTTATTTTTAAGTTAATGTATTTCATGTTTAATACAAACATTCAAAGGGAGGTCCTCTTCCTATGGGTTTAGATAGGGGTCATGTGGGTCAAGGTCAAAGTCACCAATGTCGAAAATAGATTTTACAGGTGTTTTAACATTATACTATTGACAGACGTATTTTATATTTGGTAGGAATATAAAGTTAAGGTTTCCTCCTTTGGATGGAGTTAGTGTTAAGTTGGGTCAATGTCACCAGTTGTAAAAATAGAATTTTACGTTTTCACAGCCTTTATTTATTGACAAATATATTTCATATTTTGGTAGGAAGATAACTTGCATGGTAATTGTCTTTTGATTGAGGTAGGGATCAGTGGGTCAAGGTCACAAGTGCTATAAATAGATTTTTGTACTTTTGCACATACATTCTTTATTTATTGACAAATGTATTCCATATTTGGTAGAAAGATAACTTGCATGATATTCTTCCTTTTGATTGAATCAGTGATTCAATGTCAAGGATGCAAATAATAGATTTTTACACATTTGCTTATACAGCCCTTTTTCTGATGTTTTTATCAGCTCACCTGTCACAGGGTGAGTTTTTGTGATCGCTTTTCGTCCGCGTCCGTCCTTCGTCCGTCCGTCCGTCCGTAAACCTTTACTTTAAATGACATCTCCTCATAAACCACTAAGCCAATTTCATCCAAACTTAACAGGAATGTTTCTTTTGTGGTCACCTTTAAAAATTGTTCAAAGAATTTAATTCTATGCAGAACTCTGGTTGCCATGGCAACCGAAAGAAAAACTTTAAATATCTTCTTTTAAAAAAACCCTAAGAGCTAGAGCTTAGATATTTGGCATGAAACATCTTCTAGTAAGTGTCTACCAAGTTTGTTCAAGTCCTGGGGTCAAAATTGGCCCCGCCCCAGGGAGTCATTGATTTTCCCTTTATGCATATAGTAAAAACTTTAAAAAACTTTTTTTAAAGAACCCAAAGAGCTAGAGCTAAGATATTTAGCATGAAACATCTTCTAATGAGTGTCTACCAAGTTTGTTCAAATAAAAGCCCCGGGGTCAAAATTGGCCCCGCCCCAGGGGGTCATTGATTTTCCCTACATGCATATAGTAAAAGCTTAAAAAATCCTCTGCTAAAGAACTCAAAAGGCTAGAGCTAAGATATTTAGCATGAAACATGTTCTAATGGGTGTCTACCAAGTTTGTTCAAAGCCCTGGGGTCAAAGTTGGCCCCGTCCCGTGGGTCATTGATTTTCCTAATATGTGTATAACAAAAACTTAAAAAATCTTCTTTGAAAAAAACCAAAAAGCTAGAGTTTAGATATTAAGCATGAAACATCTTCTTGTAAGTGTCTACAAAGTTTGTTCAAATAAAAGCCCTGGGGTCAAAATTGGCCCTGCCGTGGGCAGGGTGGATGCTATATACAGGTGAGCGACCTCAGGGCCATCATGGCCCTCTTGTATTTGATAGGATGATAACGTGGTCTTCGTCCTTCAGATTAGGGGTCAGTTGATTTGAGTTCTATATTTTTCCTTGAATGCATAAGCTGTTCAGAGGTGTGTTGAGGAACATCAGTCATGGATAAAACAGAGAAAAAGAACCCATAAAGAAAGTCCAAAACGTCAAAATAGAAAATGTTGCAGGCTCGGTTTGATAAATCGCCCGTGTATGACTTTATTACTGTTAGTATTGGCCAGAAAAAATAGGTTATCAAATCAATGAAATTACTTAAACCGAATTCTGATAGCGACAATGTCATAATACCTTTAAGATGTTGTCAATCAGGGTAATAAATGAAAAAGGGAGACAAAGGAAAAATACTTTTCTATTGAGAATTAAATATCAATTGTATCTTTCTAGAATACGCTTTCTAGCGTCAAGATTACATTATATAGCAGCTCAAAACCTCGATATTTAGGTTCATAAAAGAAAACAATTAAAGCAAATACACTTTTGTGTAATTGCAATTACAATAAAAATGACTATGATAGCGTTAAAAAGTAATATAATACTACTTTAAATCATGATTTTAACATGAATTTACATCTTGCGACATTTAACGGTAGTGCTGCGACATTTAACGGTAAGGGAAAATTGTGCGACTTTTAACGTTACAGTAGCGACATTTAACGGTAGACGATTTTGCGACATTTAGCGGCGGTTGCGATCTTTAGCGGCAATGGTGCGACATTTAGCGGCGGTTGCGACATTTAGCGGAAAGTGCGACATTTAGCGACTTTGCGACATATAACGGCGCCACATACAAGTAACGTAATTATGTTGTATTAAATGAATAAATTATTTCATATATCAATAAGGAATAGGGACATTCAATGAACGCATCCCCACCCCGAAATAAAAAAAACCACACAGGACCACCGGCAACACACTGTTTGCTATGTGTTCGCTCATACTTTCTAAAGTGTAGCTTTATTTTCCTGGTCTTTTGGAGTCATTTATTACAACACACTAGTATTGAAATTGAATGATGTTAAGGCCGGTGAAAGGGTGCGTGAGAGATTTTGCACTTTCACATCATCTCTCATGAACAAACATATTGAAACAAATCTGCATTTTTCATAAAGTATTGATGTTGTCATTGCTTCCGAGGGATTTCCACTATTCTAGATTATATTTTACATATATACAATGCATATCTTTTTTAATTTTACCGATTATTTCGTTCGTAATCAATCCGCCAAAACCAACAAACATCAGTATGAGCCCTTCAACAATTCTTACATTGTCTCTACCAAACACCTCTGGTATCACATCATCTCTTAATCCCTCGTTCATACCTATGATATAAATGTGTATGTACATGTATGTAAATTTCTTATCTGTGTTTTTACAAAATTCAAGTAAGAAAAACATAGATCTATAGCGGTAGCACTTCTGGTACAGCAAGGGAAATCATGTCAAAGTTTAGCATAATCTTGATTGAATTTTAACCTGCTCTCGAGAAATAACGAGAACTTTGAACCCTCAAGCATAGGGGCGCCATGCCAAGTGAGACGGTTAAATACCCGTGTGACATTCCTGTGTTCCGCGAACTACGATCCCAGCTATTTATGGCACAGAAAACGAATTGACACAGCGGTGTGGGTAAATGCTCGACTATAAGGAAAGTTTCATTGCATAAAAAAGATAGTTGGAAAAAAAACATAATAAAATTAATTTGATTTTATTGCCCTATTCCCAAAAATGCGAAATCAATATTAATCCAAGTTCTAATAGATTTCACTATTGTGAGGTGAGAAAGTAATGATTTTAACTTTTTTTAATGTCACGAATAATTAACGTTTGTGATGAGATATAGATAATATTTAATTTTTACTTTTTTTCAGATGATAAATAAACTAAATAAACAAACGACATTTGATTGTTTTTTTATCGGCGTCTATCCGAGCTAAAGCATTACCTACATATTATATCTAGAAGCTAGGCTTACCAAAGAACGTTGCAAACAGTAAACTAAAAGTGAAAAAGTATCCAAAGTTTACTGCCTCTGGTGCTACAAAACAACCAATCGACATGGTGAAGGATGTAGCCACTAACAGACCAAATATATGTGTCAGACGGCTGTCTTTATGTGCAATGTCATCAGGCCTGGTATGAAAAAACTTGATTTACAAAATTTAAAAGACAAAATTATGCCATTTAAATTCATTTTTACAAAACAATTAATATTGGCTATGCCACTTTAAGACTTACTATCACACACTTCGCTTCATAGAATTATCAAAGGAGCCGAGTTCTTTTTCTTTTCTTTTTTTCGCCAGTACGTCATATAATTAATTTAACACAGTCCGTCATTTAGTGTGATATATATTTAGTCCAATTTATTAATTGCAATCCTGTAGTGGCACAATCTATACCTGAAACTTGAACTAAAAAAATCTCTATTTGGTCGAATATTTATGACTTGGACGACTTGGGAATGCATTTGACACGTTGCTTAGCAACATAGATGATAGCTGAAAATCGGTTATTTGAAAAAAGAAAGTTTGATACTTTTATACTATGTTATAATATGTTGTTTGCCATATTTCCTTTTAATTTGATGAACCCCCTAAATCTTCAGCAACTCACCTCAGTTGTTCTTAATATTAATAAATTTGTTTTAATAAAGAGAAACAATTTTGAATAAAACTGACAAACCGGTTCTCCTCCCGGTACACCGTTTTCCTGACAACCCATGCTATGAACGTTCCCAATGCCTGTCCTGCTGGTTGACTCAGTCCGTAAAGTAGAGCTTTAGTGAGATTTCTACCAAATTCCAGCCGGCTTGTCATGTCACTGTCAATGAACTGACCTTGTGGTGTCTCTATTCCTGGTAGTATAAAACATGTTTGTTTAACTAGAAGGTAGACATGTTTGTCTCCATATATATACTCGTACACAGAAACACCATTTTAGAGACACACATACTTTCGTGTTGCTAATAGATATTGATGTAGAGAGATAAAATTTATTCTACAGTCTTATTTTTGTTGTACAAAGGTTATTGCTATATACAGAGGGTCGTCCTGAAGAGGTAGGAGTGAAAATACTTCCTTATTGAGATGGCTTCTGTAATAATGATTGACCCTATATTCCTTGAAGTTATCTAATCTGAATTCAAATATATGTATATGAGCCGCGTCATGACAAAACCAACATAGTGCGTTTGCGACCGGCATGGATCCTGATCAGACTGCGCCGATGCGCAGACTGGTCTGGATCCATGCTGGTCGCAAACCCATTATGTTGGTTTTGTCGTGACGCGGCTCATATGTCTTCTCGTCAATTTTCAAAACCAATCATGTAATGTATTTTTTAAAGGGAGACACAGGCAAAATATCCATTTCTTCGTTATGAATTTTTCATTCATTATTCTGTAAATATCCTGAAAATGAATACACTTGGCAGTCAAAGGAACAAAAGTTTTTTATGTTTTCTCCTTATAAAGAATAAAATTTCCTAACTTGACCCGCGTGGCTCAGGTTAGAGCGTTAAGATTTAACAATAGTTGTCACAGTTAACTCTGGAAACGTTAAAGAACATGTCAAATGAATGGATCAGACTTTTTCAATCATACAATATCCACAATATCTGTTATTGTCAATTCCGGGGTTTGTTCAAATCACATAACTTGTTTTAAATCTACGGCAAATCTGTCGTGCAACATATACTAGTACAAATATATTTAAACTTCAAACCCAAAATATATAGAATTTATACAGAAATTCATGCTGGGACTTTAAAGAAAATGTCATTTTAGCGTGATTTGAGTACATAAGATTATTTTAATATTTGTGTCATTAATTTGCCCGAGAATCCCTTTAAATATCCCAGGGCTATAAAAACTATATTTATGTTAACAATCACGAGATTTTGTTTTGAAGCTTAATGAGACTTTCTTTGGCTCGTTTTAGAGTTTTATAAAAGTTTTTGGACTCGTTTGAAAGGTTACAGACTTTTTCTTGCTTAAAATCGTTTAAAACGTTATAACACTTTCTTATTTAGGTAGTTTAAAACATTGGTGCTTTTTGCTGAACCTCGTTTTTAAAATATAATGACACTTTCTTGCTTAAGCTCGTTGTAAAACATTAGACCTCTTCAGCTTGTTTTTAATTATTTTTTTATGAAACAACGAGAAAATGGTCTGTAAATGTAAAGATGTTAAATTTACCCCAGTGAAAGAAGAAGTATACTGCACATGTCAGCCAAAACAATAAACTCTTGAGTAAGTCTTTATTCCCGAGTCCAACCGTCTTCTGAATGAATGTCACCGATCTGTTCTCCTTCATTGTTATCTTAAGTTCCCGTAAGGTTAAACCAAGTAAGCCAATTCCAATACATAGCCCAGAACATCCTCTAAAACAACATGGCAAATAGTGTTATAAATGACAACAGCTCAATGGGGAAAACAACATAAATGACAACAAGTAACTATTACAATTTTATTTTGATTTGTGTCAGTCTCGCAGTAGATAAACGAAATCACTGTCTTGCGATCATATATAATTTTATATTTATCCTGTCTTGCGATCGCATGTTACTACCGATCACTGTACCTTTCTTGTGAGCCTATATATTTTAACTTGAACCTTTCTTGCTATAGCAGACAGTAGATTTGTTTATATACTGTGCATCAATGTGTCAGTAAAGGATTGTGCGTTCCTCCCACTTTCTTTCGACAGTTTCCGTATTACCTACATGTGTTTAAATACATTTTTGTAACGTGAGAGAAAGTGACGTCATTATTTTGAACTGCACAAAATTGCGTCTCCCTTACGTACTCATTAGCTCATCACAGGTGGCAGTATCAGTGTTTGGACACCCCACCCCTATCTGCCCATGGACCCCTACTACAACCCTGAAAAAAATAATTCAACACTCTAAGGCTTACTATAAGGTACCAAATACAAAACCACTGATGAAATTATATAAAAAAAAAATTTTTTCCACTATCAAAATTATAGTTATAGAAAGGTGAAAAGCCTACTATATGTTCATTTGCCAAACAATGTGGAACACGGGAAATCGTCGTTTCGGCGACAGAGGCGCATTCCGGCGGGATTTCGCTGCATCATTCATTAACATCAATAAAAAGAACTAAAATTCCACAGCTTATCTAATTCAAGTCTAACGAATATCACTATAATTCCGATTTTTTCTGTTTCACGGTATTTTTTGAATTGTCGTAGCCATTTTGCAGTCTGATACCTGGGTTGAAATACGCGATCTGATTGGACGAGCCAAATTGGACGTCCAATCAGATCGCGTATAACACACAGGTGTGGCGCCGTTATATGTCGCAACGCCGCTAAATGTCGCACTTGCCGCTAAATGTCGCACCATTGACGCTAAATGTCGCAACCGCCGCTAAATGTCGCAAAACCATTTGACGTTAAATGTCGCAATGTTAACGTTAAATGTCGCACGAATTTCCCTTACCGTTAAATGTCGCAACACTACCGTTAAATGTCGCAAGATGTAATTTTATGTTGAACTCAAGTTTTATTGTTGTATCATATTAATTAAATCTGCCTACTCAATTTGAAAGCGAGTGAATTTATTATATATGGAACTGCGCTACAATTTAGGCGGCGATAATACTCATATTGTAAATAAATGTATATTGTTTTGCGTTCGATATTTAGCTGATCTTATGCAAGTACATATTGATAATTATACAATTGTCTACTATTTGTATGAAACTGCAAAATTGGCATTGTCCTGTAAATAGTTTAGTACAATTGTGTCTGTAAAATGGCAGAAGAGACAGGCTGCCTGAGGTGGCAGTCGGATGGCCTAGTTGACTGAGGAGCCAAATTGTCTCGCAGTCGGAAGAGGTACCCTAAATTGCTGACGACCTGGACCTTAAGAGTTTACCTAACGCCCTGTAAGCCTAACGTTGGTAGCCTAGTATCCTGAGGAGGCCGCCTAACATCCTAACAGCCTATCGATGTCAGCTTTGCAACCTGAAGTTGGCAATCTAACAGCTTAGAGTCGGCAGCCTAGTAGCTTAAAGTTAGTGACTTATATTATAAATATGGAAACAATTTAAAATACAGTAAAATCACTATGAAAGGTCATGCAAAAGCACATACACATGCATGATTATGGAAAAAACGCCTTTACCTTTAGGGCACTTAACTTTGTAGTCTAATAGCCTAAAGCTGGCAGTCTAGGAGCCTGGCAGCCTAAAATTGGTGTCATGTTTTAAAAAATGGAACGATCAAAATAATAAAACGGCAAGTTGGATTTTTCCTAAAATCTACTTGTACAAAGGGCTTCATAATTTACACATTTATTAATCAATACAATAATCTTGATCATGGCAAGTAACATAATTATTGCATAAATTTTAATCAAGTTATTGCCATTTTCAGCAGTTTGAGAATGAATATCGTTAACCTTAACCGGCAAGTTGGATTTATTTAAGTACTGTCTATACTTATGGCTTCATAATTTCCAAACTTACTTATTTAGAAAAAGTTCATGATATTGCCACCCATTTTCTCAAGTTATATTCCTTTTTTTCACTTTGAAAATAAGACCTTGTATGGTTAACCTATTCCGGTAAGTTGGATTTATCTTAAAAATTCATTTAATGATATCTTCCATATCTGGTAGGTGGATACCATTAATGGCCGTGTTTTTTATGGAGTAAGGGGTCTCTAGTGTCAAGGTCACTGGTGTGAATTTTTTATAACATTTTTGCTCATAAAGCCTTTATTGTTAAGATTATGTATTTCATGTTTAATACAAACATGCCAAGAGAGGTCCTCTTTCTTTGGGTTTAGTTGGGGGTCCTGTGGGTAGAGGCCAAAGTCACCAATGCCAAAATAGATTTTAACATTTTTACAGGTGTTTTAACATTATTCTTTTGAAAGATGTCTTTTATAGTTGGTAGGAACATGGCATTGAGGTCTTCTCCTTTGGATGGAGTTATGGTTCAGTTGGGTCAAGGTCACCAGTTCTAAAATAGATTTCTACACTTTTACAGCCTTTATTTATTGACAAATGTATTTCATATTTGGAAGGTAGATAACTTGCATGGCATTCTTCCTTTATATTGAGGAAGGGACCAATGGGCCATGGTCACAAAAGCTAAAATAGATTTTAATTTGCAGGATGAAGTTCACACAAACAGTTTATGCTTTTATCAAATTTGCTAGTCGTATGCGTGTTTTTATTTCCATTTTAACGCCAGAAAGGCAGTGGTCATTCATATTATTGTTGCAATAAATTAAAAAGATGTTTTCTTTACACATCTGTTCCATTTTTTTTTTTTTTTTTTTTTGAAAAATAAAGTTCTTAAAATTATCTTAAAATAAATACACTATTGTGCGTATGTATGTATTTATGGTCATTTGAACTTCACTATGACGTACTCGACACGCGCATTTTAGGACGAAAATAAAAGTGTTTACAGATATCTAACCAATATCGTCGTTACATATGTACGAGTATAATTCACGTCTTGTGTTTTTCGAAAAATGTCAAATTTAATTTCATTGAAATATTTATCATGAAGCGTTACAGATTAAGATTTTCATTACAGCAAAGTAATGATATAAAAAGCCTAAATTCTCTGGCCAAAACGACTAGCTGTCTTTAGCCAAACAGCAAGGCCAATATTAGCTTAATCAATTATTTGTATTCTTATTATATGATAGTTACTGCAGAATCTTTCATAGTATAAAGCGACTTGGCGAGTAAAATATCACTTGCCACAATGTCAAAGCGTAAATAGTGTTTGACAAATCGTAAAATGTACTAAATCTTGTGTACTTTGACATCTGCTTACTGTGTGTGAATTTGCGTTTATTTATACTCGACACCGGTTGCCCATATGGGCGAGTCCTCCAGAAGAGTACAAGTCATTTTATATTTTGGAGGATAGTGCAATTACAGATATAGAATGATGCCCCTATTCAACGTGCCAAGTTGTTTTAGCACTTATACACGGGACCTCGATTTAAAGTATCATCCGAAAGACTTATCAGTAATTTAAGTTGGCCAGCCCGGGAATAGAACCAACAAGGTCGAGGTTACAAGTCTCGCGCTCTATGCGGGCTGGCTGCTTACAAAAATTCCGGTGCATATAATCGTAAAATTCGCTCATATCTAGCACCCGACTGCGGATCGAATACTACATGATCAAGGAGTACTACATGATATTTTTTTTCGATTTTCGTATTCACACCGTATTACCGGCGGCAGTGATGGCAGATCACTGCAGTGATGGCAGATATCTGAAAATTACCGATCGGTACATCACTATTTTGCATTGATTTTTTCCATCAAAATTGATTTCAAAGTGCTGCCACTTCTCAATGGATTGAGATAGAGTCAAAGGCTTTTCAGCATTGGTTACACGTTACCTTATGATCGACCTGGGGCCATTTTTAGCCTCCCACAAGTCCAAAGTTTTCTTGGCGATGAGGGGGACTCAGCCCCCCTTCAAACCCCCCAAACAGAAGGGGGCACATCCCCCTTCTGGCAACCCCCTGATGTATCTTTTGGATGGGGGTGGGGGGCCGCGCCGAAAAAGTGGTCAATTTTTTAAACAACATTTATCAAACAAAAACAAGTGTTTGGGGGCCTAAATAAGGCATTTTTTCACCATTTGAGAAAGCAAACATGCATACAATACTATATGTATCTTAAGTTTAGCAGCGCACTCCCTTTTTAAGACATAACGCCAGTTGCATATTACAGCAAGTAACTTCTGTAAGTGGATATTCATTTGCTAGCATAATTATGACATTATTTTCTCGAGGTAATAATGTTCATCGCTTTATGACAAATAAAGGCTGAAATTTACTTAATCGGCGCAGATTATAAATTATTAAATTGATGTAATAAAGGGGAGACTATTAACCTCGCAACTGGCATCAGTGTATCATAAAACAATGTATGTTAATGTAAAATGGAAAGATAATATTATTGACAGTTCAAATATTTTCCTATATTATCAAGTTCTTGAAAAACACGACAACGTGGATTCATTTCTTTAAATTTTCATGTTTGTAATAGCGTTGTAGTTTGCCTTTGAATAACATTTACTATGCTAAACTATTAACAACAGTTCTAACATCACGTGCTCCCATTTAACTATATATTTTTTCATTCATTTTAGTTGTAACCATGACAACTTATAAAGATGAACCTTTCGATGATTCATATCACAAGATGAAAATTAATCCTGTATTAATAGGAAAAAAACTAGAATTTTTTTGATTTGTTATATTCTTTTTCTCTTTTTGACCTTTCAATTAATATGAACAGATCAAGCACACATGCATGAATATAGAAAAATGAAGTTTTTCATGTTCATTTCTCTATTTATAGTGAAATTTTGTCGTACTAAATCATCACTTTTTGTATTGTATCTGCATGTTGCTAAAAAGCTTTTTTCGATGCACACACCGCATTAATAACTTTTCTATCTTGAGAAAATATTAGAAATAATAGTTTAACGTCTCAATTCCGACTAAAAGGACGCAAAGAAAAGAGGAATTGATAAAAGATTGAACTTGATTTTCTGTCAGAATGTTAGCCACTTTCGTGGTATTTCTGCCATCGACGGCAGCATTTATAATATGTATCTGCCTACAACGGCAGCATTTTTTCTTCGACCGGACAAGATTGAGCGTCTGTAAAACTTTCAAGAAAAGACTCACGGGGTAGATATTTGGCTTGCGTGACCCCAATGGATGAACGTCTATATTGATAACAGGAAATCCTGCCATTTACTTAAAACTTGAGATATTTTGAACAGAAAACAGACATTTTCACGGATTTTTTCCAAGGCTTTCACTTTTAACCTGCTCAAAATAGTCTTAAAACAGGAAAAAACGAGTCCAAAATTACCTTACAGTATCTCCATTCAATAGACAATAGTTTTATAGCAATGATATGGGCCGTATTTGCGTAATATAATTAAACCAACCAAATTTATAACCTACCTGTATCGATCGGTAATTTTCAGATATCTGCCATCACTGCAGTGATCTGCCATCACTGCCGCCGGTAATACGGTGTGGTATTGACCATGCATTTCAAACTATGTTTTTCACGTATTTGCCGTTTCTGTTAAAATAAAAAATTTGCCTTGATATTCAATCAATATTTCACGTTTGAAGTGAATATTTGTGATGTTTTTTTTTTTAAATATAATAAGGGAGATATTTTAGAAAAAATACCTTTCAGGGTCATCTGTCCTTTAGAAATGCATTAGTACTTTCATATGAAATAAGTATTTTAAGTTTAAAGTGAATATGTTTGAAATTAGCCTTAACCAAAAGGTTAATCAGAGCGAAAACATCTTAGAGAAATAAGGGGAATAACTTTGCAAAATATAACTAGGATTATCTGCCTTTTGATATTGCATCATATGATCATAGTGAACAACTAAACCACGTTTAAAGTAAATTGGGTAGTTTCTGAGAAAATAAATGAAATTACTTAAACCAAATTCTGAGAGTGACAATACCATAATACCTTTAATCTGTTGTCAATCAGGGTTACAAATGAAAATGTTAAACAAGAGAAAAATACTTATCTATTGAGAATTTAGTATCAATTATCCTTTCTAGCCTAAAGATTACATTATATAGTAGCTCAAAACCTCGATATTTAGGTTCATTAAAGAAACCAAGTAAGACAAAGATAATTTTTGTGTAATGGCAATTACAATCAAAATAACTATGAGAATGTTAAAAAGTAATATAATTCTACTTTAAACATGATTTTAACATGAATTTACATCTTGCGACATTTAACGGTAGTGTTGCGACATTTAACGGTAAGGGAAATTCGTGCGACATTTAACGTTAGCATTGCGACATTTAACGGCAAATGATTTTGCGACATTAAGCGGCGGTTGCGACATTTAGCGTCAATGGTGCGACATTTAGCGGCAAGTGCGACATTTAGCGGCGTTGCGACATATAACGGCGCCACACACAGGTATCAGAATCCAAAATGGCAACGACAAGTAAAAAATTACCGTGAAATAGAAAAAATCGATAGAATATTGATATTCGTTAGACTTGAATTAAGTAAGCTGTGGAATTCAAGTTCTTTTTATTGATGTAAATGAATGATGCAGCGAAATCCCGCCGGAATGCGCCTCAGTCGCCGAAACGACGATTTCCCGTGTTCCACATTGTTTGGCAAATGAACATATAGTAGGCTTTTCACCTTTCTATAACTATAATTTTGATAGTGGAAAAAAATTTTTTTTATATAATTTCATCAGTGGTTTTGTATTTGGTACCTTATAATAAGCCTTAGGGTGTTGAATTATTTTTTTCAGGGTGTAGTAGGGGTCCAGGGGCAGATAGGGGTGTGGTGTCCAAACACTGATACTGCCACCTGTGTAGCTCATTAGGATATCAAAAATTAAAAATACGAGGACTCTTTCTATACATTCTATAGATAAAGCGATTCTAAAACACGATATCAGCCGCCAAGTGATAAATATTTCGTCAAACTCTAACATCATGGTGACACGTAAATGTTCAGTAAAAATACAATTTGTGAAATAATAAAATGATATTAAGTGTAAATAATTTAAAAAGATGTTTTAAAGTACATTGAATATTAAGTATAAATATGTGTTCATAACCTTAAAAACTTTCTCCATAAAACTTTGACGTCACTCTCGGCCGTTATAATTATAATGGCTAGAATCATTTCGCCGACGTGAGTTCCTAATTTGGACACAAACAAAGCTTTTATTCTCTTTGTTGTAAAATATTCTAACACGGGGATCAACGCGCCAAGTTTGATAAAACTCATTCCTATTGCTGAAAAGAAATTAACTACGTGTATATAAACAGTATACATTGTATCGTTACTTATCGTAAATTTGACATGTAAAATGGTCAGCTGCAGTCTTAAGCTTATATATTATACATTGTTAATTCTATTTAACGAGCACACTGCTGTAAACCCTATATTGGACGAGGCGCTAACCGAGTGTAATATAGGTTTTGTAGCTGTGTATAAGTCCAATACAGTCAGTGATATGCTCAACAATATATAATGTTTCTTTATTTCACAAAGTCAATCTTTAAGGAATGAAATCATTAAATTAATTAAAACATTAAAAAACATCGGTTTTTGTATTTTACCATAAATTAGAATCACTAGAGTACAATATGGAAATGCTGTGGAAGTATTGGACTCTGTTAATGAAAACGAAGCTAAACAAAGTACGATATGGCTTAAGAAAGAGTGCCTGAAACCAGCTTACCAAGAAATATTTGTAATACAGTAATACTTGTTAAGCCAGACAAGATCTTGATGAACTGACGGTTTTTAAGTCCGAAGTATAAATGCCTAAACTTATTTACATGTATTTAATTTTAGATATTTAGAATAATTTAATTTTACCTGTCGGACCATATATCAGAAATTTGATAAATCCTTCAGTATCATCATCTCCGAGATAGGATATAAATATAACGGTAGTCATGACAACGCCGGCTCCAATACAAACGGTCTTCTTGTAACCAAAGAATATCATAACTAACGCAGCTATCGGTGCTATATTAGGAAACAAAATCTGATAAAAGTTTAAAGTAACAACAAAGTTTTAAAGGAAGTCTTATAAAAATAAAACACCCCTATCTTTAGATATGTTTGAATAATGATTGCTTATATTTAAAGTAAAGTCCAAGTAATTCAGGTCCAAGTGCTCGTGTTTAATAAAAGTTTTATTATTTTATTTATTTATCTTTTTTAATGCCATGTCTGAAATTCCTGAAATTTTTGTCTATTGCGACAAAGATTGAAAGGTCTGGTCCAGTAAAAATGAAATGATTTGTATACTTTAAGTAAATTCAGGACAAAGACAGAAATAAATAAAAAAATATCTCAGTTGCACCGAGAATATGTCCATTTAAATATTGGTGCGAAATGCATGATGTTCGAATGATTTTGAGGACGAACTGTTCTGTTATTTTACAAATAACAAAAATATGTCTGTAATATAAATAACAGTTATGAATAAATTGTTTGATATAAAAATTATAGTCATGTATTGTTTACTTACTTATAAAAGATTAAACTAGTTCATTAAACACAAGATTGCATATTTGCCTGGAATTTAGGTATATAACCACTAAATGTAATAAAAAAATCTAGGCTTCACAGAATCCTGCAAAATAACCTACATACATTTTGAAATAAACGTACTTTTCACACAGTTAATCTGTTTTATAACTTTAATGATAATTATTATTCATGAATAAGCACACGTTTTGGCTGTTTTTCAAAAAATATTTCCGTTGCGCCCGTAGCGCAAAAACATCTCCTTTGCGTATTTTAGTCATACTCATTGTTTCCTGTCTTCTGTTATTCAAACATGGCAGTATCACTTCAGTTAAACATTGTTTTTTTTTGTGTGTGTGTGTGTGTGTGTTTTTAATTCATAAAAACTCGATGACCTGTTGTACATTAGAAAAGTTATTTTTATTAGAAAGTTTGAAAACAGTGTGACTTTGTTAGAGCTAAAAATACATAGAAGGATTAGAAGCAAGACTAAAATTTTCCCGATTGCGTCTAATCATAGGCCTACCTGACTAATTCCTGGTTACTCTCATTCTTACACTGCTCGCTTGCGCACATGCGCCTTCTACACCTTTCCCACAAATATGATTAAAAATGAAAGTACAAACGAATTATAATTCTAGGTTAATAATATTCCACTTGAAAGCAATATTAACAGTACGTTAATAGTATTTAAGAAATAGCGCAAATTTACGTGTCTGACAAAATTGAAACAAACAAACAAACAAAAATAATAAAGCGACATATGAGTCTGTTGGCTAACATTCTAACATTTTTAAACAAAAATTAGACCTACCATATATATCAACCAGTTCTACGTATTGTTTATCCACTTCTTGTTGCGTTTCATCGTCCATTCCAGTTGCAGACGACATTTTGGAATCCATCAAAGAGACACGAATCATAATCTGCATTATGCTCAGTAGCGCATTTATCAATGCACACGTGAGAACTATTAACCAAGCTCTAAGACCGCCATCTGGTGGATTTTCAAAAGTTGTTCCCTGTCCAGGAGGTTCGAGTTCGAGCCCTCCATGACTAATTGTTTCCTCGGGCTCTTCCCTTTCCTGTGATATGGTTGAGATTACTTTTGTATTTGCCATACTTTTACGCTGCCATGTATAAATCCAAAAACACCATTTACTTTTGTTATTTCATTACTAAAATTAAATAAACTAGGACAACAACAGTTGAGTTTGAAATAATGATACAGCCTCTATTAATCGTAAGACAATCATTGATTATCGGGTACATGGCTGGTTTCGTGGAAATATTGATGAAAACTGCGAATACCTCGATGTTTAATGTACCGTAGCGTGTTTGATTTCTAAGCGTAAAGCAATATTTATGGACAAAGACATCTTTTTGCCATACAAAAAATGGTGACTCCTATAAATGTTTTATGATTTCAATTGATTTTAGAATTTAGCATTTTAGAGGTTGTCAATAGTGATATGAGGCTAGTCTTGACAATTTAAAACAATGATATATATACAGAGGATGTGAATCGATACCTTATTGTTTCTCGGTCAATATTCTCTATAGGTGAGTTACTTAATGACGTGAATAACAACAACGAATCGATGATTACAATGATGATCATAATAATATTGAAGATAAAGCAGAAAATGATGATTGATAAGGTAACCGTAATGGATGATGATAATGATGTTGATGATGATTGATATCTTTATGAATGATGATGATGATGATGATGATGATAGTATTTTAAAGGTACTGAATGGTGATGATGATTATGATTATTATAATTATTATTATTATTATTATTGCTATGCTAACGAAAATTGATGAAGATGATGATGTTGATGATGATGATGATGATGGTGATGGTGATGATGATGATGGCGATGATGATGATGATGATGATGATGAATATGATGATGATGATGATGATGATGATGATGATGATGATGGTAATGATGATTGATATCTTATAGGTAATGAATGGATGATGATGATGATTATGATGATGATTGTATTTTAAGGAAATTGAACGGTGATGATGATTATGATTATTATTATTATTATTCTTGTTATTTATATTATTATTGCTATGCTAACGAAAATTGATGATGATGATGTTGATGTTGATGATGATGATGATGGTGATGATTGGTATCTTATAGGTAATGAATGGTGGTGATGATGATGATTATGATGATGATGATAGTATTTTAAAGGTATTGAATGGTGGTGATGATGATGATTATGATGATTATTCTTGTTATTTATATTATTATTGCTATGCTAACGAAAATTGATGATGATGATGTTGATAATGATGATGATGTTGATGATGATGAGAATTATGATGAAGATGATGATAATGACGATGATGATGATGATGGTGATGATGATGATGATGATGATGATGATGATGATGATGATTATTATTATTATTATTATTATTATTATTATTATCATTATTATTATCATTATTATTATTATTATTATTATTATTATTATTATTATTATTATTATTATCATTATTGTTATTATTATTATTAATATTATTATTATTATTATTATTATTATTATTATTATTATTATTATCATTATTATTGATATGCGAACAGTAGTAATTGGTGAAGGCCATGATAATGAAGATAATGCTAATGATGATGATGATAATATTGATGATGATTGGTTGCTATGGAACTACTTAAGAGATAATGTTTATAACATACTGATTATAATACTTTTACCCACACCAAAGATAATGATGATATATTACAACAGGATACCTTACACACATATTTTCCATCGTAAGTGTCAGCGTGCCTTTAAAATATAATATAATATTTATAAAATATAATATTCATGATGGCGTCAGTTGTCCGAAAAAAGAGCATTGTGACCGCTTGCCTCAGCATGCCCCATTTTTAATTGTTCGTATTTGGACTGTAAAATCTAGTACGCGCGTTATACCAAATGACTGCCAAGAAATTTCAGTACATTTCCCAAGAATAGATGTTTTCTAAGCATTTTGCTTTTTCTTTCCTATTTGATAACTATTAAAATAGATTAGTAAAGTGTGATATTATAAGGTTATTAAAATTATTGAGTTCAATACTGAATTTTATTGGACGAGTAAACCGCTGTCAAACCTATATTGGACTAGGCGCTAGCCGGGTAGCTTTTGCAGCTGTGTACGAGTCCAAAAGTATTAGTATTGTTCTCAACAATATTTAACGACCTCTTTTTATTTCTCGTTTTTGACATTTTCAAAGAAGTTTATTACTTCAAATTAAAATAAGGAATTGATATATATATTTTGACCTTGAAAATGAGACTAATTGGAACAGAACAGAACATATATTTTATTTTGAATTAAGCATATACAGCTCATCTTTATATACAACAAATATATGTATGCATGAATATGAATATAATTATATTATCAGCCACATTTACTGCATCAGTTCTTTGAATTTTAGTGTGTTCGGTCGATTGAAATACTTGGAATTAGGCTTCTCCTACTAAAACGGAAGAAAGGGCATTTTAACATATAGTGGAATTCATCGGCAATATCATTTTGATTACATAAAGTGCATTTCCTTTGACCATGTTCTACAAAAGACTTGCGCCATCTACCAGTTTGAAAAGTGTCACAGTTAAATCGTATACATATACATGCACAGTAAGTTAACTGGAGTGCAGGCATCAGTTACCCGCACTCCTAATCATTCCCGGTGAAAAATAAAGTTGATTTATGGTGGCTGATTTGGAACGTTTTTGTGCGCCGTCTTGTAGCTAGCGAAGCACGCCAAACGTCGCGTTGTCGTGTGGCGTGTTGTCGCGATGTCGCTCAAATCAAAGGATTGGCTAATAAGCCAAGCGTAAAGACGTCAGTGCGACGAAAAGGCGATAACGATATAGGTTGTGTTGTCGCTATCGACAACGCAACGCGCAAAGTGTTCCAAATCAGCCACCATACATTATAAGCTATATCATTCTCGTAAATGAAATACATGTGTTGTGGTGATTAAAAAATATGTTAATAAGTGGTTTCTAAAAATAGAAGCAGGCCTCTATCCCACTTGGCACCATTGTTGTGGTGTTGAAAATTAAAACCTTTTTGATTTCTAGTAATAGAATTTAGTTACTTATTACCTAATGTTCTTAGTTTGCTCAGGAGTACTCTTTAATAGGGAAAAAATCTAATCGTCAGGATGACACCACCCTTTGAATGCAAAGGGAAATAAAACACAAATGTTGAATAGATTTAAATCAACCAAATTTTTAATGAACTAAATTTTTATTTACACTTAACTAAAAGTTACTTAAAGCTAAACAAGTTATTAATGTTTACTAAAAATGAAACAGTTCTTATTTAACCAAAAATATGAAAATCAGAATAAACTAGTTGAATAAAAGATTTAAACCAGTTAAAAGTTGTTTAAACTGTAATTACTAAAAATATGAAAAATAACCTTAATGATTCTGTGCTGTTAATAACTAATAAATCTAAATTGTAGCAAGCCCTGTTTTAATCTATATCAACAAAAATAAAGATCTAATGATTCAAGATGGCTGCCACTTAAAACAAAGAAAAGATATTCATTAATCTTAATTAATTCTGTAAAAATAATTACTTAAATTACTTACAAATTTATCAAAAATGTTTCTGTGAATTTAGATAATCTCTAAGGTCATTTAAAGCCC
>NW_026858839.1:0-15101 GCF_026571515.1 Ruditapes philippinarum
AATTACAATATTGAACAGAAAATTTAGGTTCAGATTATCGCATCGAATTTTCCAACAGACTAGAGACATGGCATCTTAACATACCTTCATACTTAAGTGTGATTTTTATTTGATAATGAATTGCCTGAAAACTTAAAAAAAAAGTTTTTCAGAAAATGACTTCACAGAGGATAACCCCCTGTTTACATTGAAAAATTCTCTGCTAGTCATATCGAAATAAAAATTCAAAGGTTACTGCTCTTTATAATTAATTCAAATAATTATAATCTTGAAAAACTTCACGCCAGAAGTTAATAAAAAAACTGCTTATTTGTACATCTGACGTTAACAAATTTTGTTTGAAAAAACAAATCAGACAGGTGTGTTCCGACCCGACGGCCGAACTGTTTATGTATTAACTGAATTCAAATCACTTGAAAACTGAACTGCTATGAATTCGGAAAACCACTAGGGACTTTTTATTCTTTCGTGTGGAAAACCTATCAAACTAGTTTCAAAATGTCGATGGTTCTCTGCAGGTGCAGCATTTTTGCCAGAAATAATGCACAAAGGCGCGCCTGAGGTCCCTCGCCCCTAGTAAAAGCTAATGTGTAGAATGAAAGTTTGAACACAAAAAAGCAGTTATATACCCAGAACATGCAGAACCACAGTTAACTTTGAGCGTAGCTAGCCAAAATGAATTCAAAGTTAATAGATTTCTAACATTTTTTTTGCAAAAAAAAAATAAGGATAATATTGAACATACGGGGAAAATATAAGAAATTATTTCAGATATTATGATCAATTAGGTTTACATGTTCATGTTTTAGCTGAAAAGTAGCTTCCGCAATGTAAACTTTCAAATTAAATGTTTATATTAGACATGACACAATGTATTCTAAATAATCAAAAGCAACATAACATTGCTATACACCGCAAATGATCTGGGTTTTTTTTTTATCTAGGGCAAGTGATTATTCCATCTAAAATAGAAAAATATATTGCCAAAAAAAAATTATCCCTGTTGAAAAGACAAAAAATACAACCAAAAATAACAAACTGCGTCGTATCATATTTTATTTTCAACTGCGTCGTATCATTTCGTAAAAATTATTATCTTTCGTTAAAAATAAATATCTTTTTTAATGAAATTTTTAGTAAATGATGCAAAATTTATTTTCGAAGTTTATGGTGAACTCTTGAAATATATATATTATTGATTTGAAGGAAAAAAACGATACATAAAGCAATATGAACTGCGTCGTTATCCACACAATTTCATAAAATTTCTGCCCGCTTCGAGTTTGCAAGTTCGCCTAAACTTTTGTTTTACAAAATTAGTTGTGCAAGCAACATATACCGAACGAAGCGGAAATTAGTGTAGCGTGTTAATACATATATCTGGTTTTCAGTCATTTCCAAACAAAAAAAGTTATAAACAAAAACATACGTTTTTCGTTCCAAGATGGCGGCGTTTGTTTACATTTTGTAGGATACGACGCAGTTTTGATTCCCAGCCCTGACGCCGCTTTTCATGGAATGGCACGGAAGTGTCACATTGAAGGTTCCATGATAACCGCCGTATGAAAACATCTGCGGATGATTCTAAATTCAAAATTTTACCATTTCATATTTAAATTAAGCCGGTGCTTATATACAATTTATAGTAACGAAGAAGAAAATTAAAAAAAAAATTCAAGTTAATTTCAAGTTAAAATAAAAATAATCATTGAAACCCGTGTCTTACCGTGCTAGGGGGCGTGAACGGTAACTTGCACTTTCCATTACCGTCCATGAACAGGCTCAATCAAACCGAGCCTGCAACATTTTCAATTTTGCCGTGTTGGGCTTTCTTCAGGAATCCGTATTCATCTATTATAAATATAATCACATAGTGACGGACAGAGGGTAAACATGAAGTCCCCTCCCAGTTAAACCGGTAGGGGACTAAAAAAGTAAATTATATTATAATAGAAATAAAAATCTGGAAACAAAGTGATCCCTCGGAAGCATTTATCACATCAAAATTAATTATCCCTCATGTACAGACTCAATCAAACCGAGTCTGCAATTCTTTTGTTATTTTGTTGTGATTTAATGCTTCCGAGGGATCACTTTGTTTCTATATTTTTATACTTCACAACAGCAAGTAACAAAGGCCGTGTGGCAGCTGTAAAAAGTTGCCCCGTACTTCATTTCAGTGTTGTTATATTTTTTGGTGCTTCGGATCATTGATATGCCAGCACTATTAAGAGTTTAGAATTGTGTACCGCTCAAGCCGGTGCTAGGGGGCTGAGTGATGTTGCACTTATTCATTATCCCTCATGTATAGACTCAATCAAATCGAGTCTGCAATTCTCTTGTAAATTTGTTGTGATCTTCCGAGGGATCACTTTGTTTCCAGATTTTTTTTTTACTTTTACATCCTAGACCTTTAGAACAAGGTCAGAAAAATGTTAACTCATATTCAATTACATTGAATTTAACAAGGAAGTGATAGGTGTAAAGCGAATACCCGCCAAATAATGCCCTTATCACGTGCAACAATAGTACCATCTCATACAAGAACTTGTTTCACGTAAAAATGCCGTGACAGGTACGCGACACGACCAGAAAAAACTTGCACCAGATGAGCCAGGCCGTCAGACAACCATTTAAAGGCAAATGATAGCATTTCCATATCTATATCTAGGCTAATAGATTTATTTTGTCTACATATAAATGTATTTATCAAATTTCTGACACGTCATATGAGAATTATACCTACATGACAGTTCCAAGAAATTACAAGAAAAGCATTGATGCAAAGCATCAAAGGGCGTCCAAACAAGAAATGCAGCAGGTGAAGATGAACTAGTAGATATACGATGACAAGATATTCTTATAAACTGTTCAATGGTTCATTGGTTTTTACCAGAATTGTATATCACTTATGAATGAACGAACGAAAGACATTGTTCATTATTTATAACTTTGATTGGCATGCTAGAAATTAGAATATTACTTGTTATTTCTTTATGATCGTGGTTATTAATAGCAACGGATATACATGTATACAATCATTAATAATCCATATGAGTAATTCACAATCAACACCACACTTGTGCAATTATCCCTTATTATGTGATCGCTTTTAGCGAAGACCCCCTCTTAAGGTATCTGTTCACACTTAGTAACAATATGACACTAGTTATATTACAGTTATATTACCATGTTGATCATGTTAAGCATAAATGTTTATTAAACACTAATTGTAATATCTTTTTTATAAAAAAAAAAACAACAGATTTTATGAATATCGTTTTCTTTTCTTTTTTGTTTTGTGTTTTATGCACTATTTTAATACTGAGTTTTCATGTTGACTATTATTTTAAGAATTCAATTGTCTTAATGACCGACGATTATAAGTCAAAACTTAACTGGAAAAAGTCAGTAAATTATGGTTAATCTTTCAATATATAATATTGTTTATTCTTAAACCATATACATGTACATTTGTATTTTTCTTTATCATTTTTTAAATTATCAATCAATTGAATAATTCATAAAATCTGATTTGTAACTTTGAATAATTCCTCGGCATCTTTACTAAACACGAATAACAAATTAAATAAAATGTTTCAAAGTTATCAGTGTCATATTAATGCCATAAAAATATACATTTTTTCTCAATTATTGTACATATTTATTGTTTTTTATCTCATATAGATAAAATAAAACATGCGATTTGTGTTGTTGGTTTTTTTTCGAATTGTATGTTTATGTATAATAATAATAATCAATAAATTTGAGAGTTGATCTGTGTTTATTAATTATTGTAACCAAACTAAGTGACAAACATTCATTTTGAAAAAAAGCTTATTTAAACAGTATAAAACAACAAAGACAAACATCTGAGGAACACAGAGGGCGCCGCCTTGGAACGGTCAGCAGCATTAATACTGCTTGGGAGTTTAAAGCGGTTAATGGTGCACAAAACCTCACTCTTAGCCCCTACATGTTCCTATAAACGAGACAGAAATAAAATAGATCCCCTTCAAGTGAAATTGGTTTCTTGTGTCACTTGCATAGAAAGCAGAAAGTGAACGTGTCCTCAACAGCCTCTCTGCATCCTTATTGCGACATTGTTAAATAATTTGTTTCTTATTTAAGACATTTAATGGCTTGGAATGTCATTTTGTCAATGCTGAAACCTATCAAAATAACCTTTCAGTCCAATAAGTCTGGAACCTTCTTCACAGAAGCTCTCAATATGTATCGAGAATTCATAATCTATTAGTCCGTAAAGTATGACGACAATGTAGCTGGCATCTTTGTGAAAATGTAAAAATCACTTTGGAACATACTCTAATGTTATTGTTGTGTTGTGTTAAACTGAATGTTAGTCTGTGTTTTATGTCATTCTAACATTGATACAATATAACTTTAACAGTTCCTGAGATACTCTTACAAACTCATTTCAACAATACCCTCAGAATCGAAACGTATATAAGAACAACGCCCGATAACAATTACTATCCACCCTCAAAATATTTTAATTATAATTGATAAAAGCTTTTCTTATATGAAAAAAAAACCCGACTGAAAAGTTAATACGACTACGTGAAAAACAAAGACAAAATCTCAGAACGTAAACACGATTTACGGTTCGATGGGAAAATATCTATCGAAACATTTCGTGTAAAGACAACACTTTACATTATTTTGACAAGAAACGAATTTTAGTTTTGAAGCATTTTACATCTACAAAATTTATAAATGTCTTTAACGTAAGGATGTAGTTTATGTAAACCGTTTAACCGTGTTAAAAGTTTGACCGACCTCTTTGATTATGAACATTAATTATTTTTCTTTATGACAAGAAATAACATTAATTTCATATGTTGTTGTACGCAACAAGGTTTCAAAAGATATCCAATTATTTGACGCTACGGCCGCTACGATGATGTATCTACTGAAGATTTTATTACAGGTGACTCTTGGGTTTTAGACTGTGTTATAGTAGAACTAGGACTAGCAGTAAAGAGAACTGAACGAGCTTATAGACAGTTGTTGTGTAGTGTTAACAAAAAATGGTAGGTACATCGGGATTTACATACCTACTACTAGATGAAGTTGATAAATCACGGTCGGTAGTTGACAGGGTAATCGAGCTTGATAAACAATCTGCTATATTGACGAACACATCTGGGACAAGGCTGTAGTTTGCAACTTAAATAGATTTTGCATTCGAATATCAGAATCAGGTACATTATTTTTTAGTTCCGTTTGAGTTTTATATTCCGTGTTGGAAACCAATTTAGCAGGACCAAGTTTAGTCTTGACTTTACATTCAGGACTAAAGGGGAACAAACACCTGTTTTGCGAAAGCCATTTGCAGCATTTTGGAATGTTGCTACCTTACTCCAAGCTTGCTTGAATATGCTTGGAAAATCATTCTTTATTACCACCTGAACATTTTTTTACATATGCCAGAGTTTTACAGCCGCTTGTTAGGCAGACTTCAAATGTGAGAAAAGTTCTTCATCGGCTGCCTGCTTGATATGCGTAGCATTTGGTAAAGGACAGTATAATATGATTTGATTCGTCTTTACAAAATTTAGCAACTTTAAATGTCATGTGAGTGGAATACCCGTCTACAAACAGGAGGACTTAAAATGGTTTTTTTTTTTGACGGACTGGTCAAGGACTTTTAAAAACTCATCAAAACTGTCGTTATCCATCCAACTATTTGGGGTTGTCGCTTCCGGGAAATCTGCTAAACCTTCATCATAGATTCTTTCCCCAGGAAAGAGAATCGTTTTTCCCCGAAGCCAATAAAGCTATCCCAATATTTCGCTTATATCGACCCTACGTGATCTTCTGTCAATTAGTGCAGTAACCTTGAGGTCAGAAAAGACAATATGCAGTTATTCTAACTTCAAAATATCTGAAAAACAATATTTAAAAAATGTATTAAATATCAAATATTAACTCATTCACCTTAACAAAGCTGCTTAAGAGTTGTCTTTTTTCCACAATGAAAAATGTCGTGAGTTATGTATACTCGTAAAAGATTCAAAATGGCAGCGCAATACGTAAAAGATGACGCCATGAAAAATGAATGATCGAAGCAATGTAAACTCAATAATGTAGTAAAACGGAAGGAGGTCGATATTTTGTAAGCTGCTCTACAGAATTTACTCCGATTATCTTTTTTAAAAGAAAACATATTAAGAAAGATGTTGTGTATACATGTTATGTGGTACTTTAAGTTACTTCTATTAGGCCTTTTTCTATTTCGGTGGTTCCAGTATTCCTACTTGAATACTGTATAATCACCCTTAGGATATGTTGCCTGCTTTTTAAATTTGTCTTTTGACGTCTTATCTGTGATATGCAAGCTTCATAACCTCCGATCCCCTTTCAAAATAATTCCATTTTATTTAGTTCCGCCCATTGTTTTCTCTTATAGGGCACTAGCATTCTTTTACTTGGGGCCATACGCCGCTTTTCATGGAATGGCACTACTGTGTCACATTGAAGGTTCCATGATGACCGCCGTATGAACACATCTGCTGATGTTTCTAAATTCAAAATTTTACCATTTTCGTGTTAAATGTTGAATTCGACTAAAACCGGTGCAAGGGGGTGTGGACGGTAACTTGCACTCTCCAATACCGCCCATGAACAGGCTCAATCAAACCGAGCCTGCAACATTTTCAAGTTTGACGTGTTGGACTTTCTTTAGGGAGTCTGTTTTCTCTATTCTATTGCACTAAAGAATGAAACATTGGACTTCTTCAAAAAATGGCTGGAAAATCATAAAGCTTTTTTCGATATCAGTTATTTCTTAATACTTAGGAAAGATATATCAATTTTGAGTGCATTGTTGCAGCTCGGGTTCAAGTGCACAGAAATATAATCACAAAGGTCCATAGGCCTGAGTTATTAATGACAAAACCATGTTTATTTCCATTCTAACATGTGAATTTGCTGGCGTCAATTGGTTTTTTGATGTCATATATGAAGTCATGTGATCATTCGTTTCTAATACTTTGCATATATCGTGTAATACAAGGGATAGGGAAATAGTGTGAAGCGTGTTAGAATTGATTTTTTCATGTTATTCTACTACATGTACTTTACTAGTAGTGAGATGATTGTTTCTATCAACAGTTGACTGCGGTCTTCACATCATATTTTGGTACAATTTCGAAATCAGTGTAATGTAGTATGTCACACATGACTGCTGTACGCCAACAGTATGAAATGCTCACCAACCAAATACTAGTATCATGCTGCTAATATAACCTCCTGCATGTGCAATTCGCTCTAAAAAAATCAAACATACAGGTTTTTAGGAATATTTTCAATTTTAAAAAAAACAATAAAGGAAGATAAAAAAACCCATCAATATAAAGACGAATGGCAGCAGATATATAGCTTTAAACACATTAATTAATGTTGTAATTCTCATATCGTTTTTCACGAGCAGTGAAAATGACATCATTTCAGCATATTATATATTTCTCTAGAAAGCAGTATATTCTTATTTTTCCATGTTTTCATTTTAGTCTGAACATATTTGCAGCTCACACAATTAAAATGGCTAACGTAAAGTTACATTGAACAATTTCATCCTGATTCAGAAGCTATCTGCTATTTGTGTTAGATCTGGGACCAAATATATATTCTATGTCCCATGTTTGATGGCTTTATTACCACCAGTTTTAAAAATATCACCACTTTTAATATTAACTTGTGTATGGACCTGTATATAGCTTAGGTATTCATATAAACTGTTGATGCTGAGTTACGAATAAAGTTGACTTATATTCATGTCGGTGAGGAAAACTTAGGACATTAAGACATAAAACTTTATAAGCTACCCGAAATGCAAATCAACATGATCTATGTGGAGATCGAAGTGCATTTAATGCTTACCTGTTCAAAGCAAACACAAAACATATTACAAGTACAGCATTTACTAGGTTTATTCATATTTCATTAGGGGAAATGGCCGTGGCCGTGTGGTTAAGATCGTTGACTTCAAATCACTTGCCATTGACCGCTGTGAGTTCGAATCCCGCCAGGGACTTTGGATTCTTTTATGTCAGGAAGCTATCCAGCTAGCCTACGAAACGTCGGTGGTTCTACTCAGGTGCCCGTTCGTGCCTGAAATAATGCACAGAAGAGCACATGACGTCTTCCTCCACCTGGAAAGCTCGATTGTCGCGATATGACCTATACTGTGTCGATGTGACATAAAACCTAAAACAAACAAACATCATATTTCATTTTAACTTGAATCAAACAATATTACACGTTTTCATGTCAACGAGATTCACGCCCTTCATAGACAGAAGAAAGTTCCTAATCTACCGATTGCGTAGAAAATGGTGTAATTAATTCAGTTTCCTTACCAAAACACGAAAAGCACACATACATCCTACAGTATATGTATTTCATTTTTTCCAGCTGAATAACCATTGTTAAATTTCACCATTGATTATTCTGTCAATTGTTGCAAATGTATATTACATAATGCAACGTTTATAATGAGTTTAGTAATTTTGTTCTAATTCCTATTTGCAATATTACATATTTGATTCTTTAATAATACTGTCAATATTGCATATGATTACAGAATATAAAGTCTAACGTAAAAACTGGGATAAGTTTTATTCCAAGGTAAAAACAAGTACGTATATTAAGGGACACCTAATGAAATACTGTAAGTCTACTTCGAAGTGACATCAGTATCAATATGCCCATGCATTTTATTTCTTAGCTACAAGTCATTGTTATATCATTGTTATGTAAGCATTGCTAACATTTTTATGAACCGAAAACTAACAAATAACGTTTGCAAATTAACCAGTTTAATTTCTGCTGAGATTTTTACGGCCGAACGTCGTTCTAAAATCAGGTTGACTTTCTGTAAAGATTTTTATTATTTTCATTGGTCATTTTAGAGTTACAAAATGAAATCTGGGAATTTCATTGGCCATTCTAACATAATGTAAAGGATGTTAATTGTAATTCTAAGATAGTTCTAAACAAAAATGTATAAAGACGATTTTTTGCCATCAAAAACTAAAATGTAAAGGATAGTTCTAATATAAAAGGATAGTTTTTTATTACTTTCTAGCTTATGTATTAAGCTCCGTAGTTTAAGATGTTCAATAAGTGTCTAATAAACAATATGATAATTTATGTGGTCAACTGATATAATGTTTATGATTTTCATATTTGTGAATATTACTTAAATATTTGTAAAAATAGATGCGAACCAACTGCGTAGATGTTGGTGTTAGAAATTTAGGTCACTTGCCGATTTAGAAACACATATATATCTTGAAATGTTCCGTTTTTTAAGATTAAAACCCTACAAGAAATTATTATGTCATTGTTATGCAAGCTAATGAAAACCTAAGAACTAAAATATGAAAGTAAGCCAGTTTTACTTCGGACGAGTATCTTTTATTTTTAAAGATACTGTTTCCTTAATGACGAAAAATAAGTGGTTGTTGACCGAGGGGGGGGGGGGGAGGTAATTGAAACTGGCTATTGTAAGGAGGTGGCTGTTGGTGAGAGGTGACCGTTCAGGGTGGTTGCACTGTATAAATTATCGGGATAATTAAACAGGTGACTGTTGCTGAGAGGTGACCGTTAAGAGTGGTTGCACTGTATAATTTTTTTTTTTTTTTTTTTTTTTTTTTTTTATAATTTATTTTTTCTCTGTGATCATACAATATTAAAGTGTACATAACATATAATAAAATTCTGTCCAGATAATACAAAAGCATTGGTCACAAGAGTTGTTTTTTTCACACCCAAACACACGCCCGCACATACATCCGCACCCATACACCCACATTTCCAATTCATAGATACCAACAGGTTTTATAACTATACATATTTCGAACATAACGCACACACAAAACAGCACACACAGAAAGCAGCACACATACATTTCGGGTACCATCGGCAATACGATACTCGTATTAGTGTAACCTAATATTTTAAACAAAAAGAAAAAGGGAAAGTAAAGGGGGTGAAAAATTAAATACAAAAGAACAAGAAAAAAAAAAACAACAGAAGATACATCTACAGTTTTTGACTGCTTTTAAACATAATTGTTTTTTTTTATTTTATGTAAGTAAAGTATTTTCATATGTTATTATATTTTGTATCTGGGAAAATTCTATTCCATTTTTGAAAATGAGTTTCCAGTTTTATCTCGATTAAATGCAAATACATTTTCAATACATAGTCTGCTCCGAAAATAATGTAAAAATAAGTAAATTGTTGTGTGCGTTTTCCCAATTTTGCAACTATATATGTAATATTTTTGCCACAAAAGAATAAAGTTTTTTTGCATCTTTTTGTGTATCTGTGCTTGTAATTAAGTGAGATATTGTTTTCAAATTAATTTCTATAATAATATTACTTTTTTTGAAATATTCTATTAAATCTCTCTCGAAAAAAGTTGCGTGTAAGAACATTGCCAAAAGAGAGGTGTCAATAGATTCATATCCATGTTGCACAAAAATCACAAAAGACTCGAGGAAGAAATGTTTTGTGTGTGTAGAAGACTTTTGTTTGTAGCAATTATTCTGTGAAGATATTTATATTGAAAATTTCTGAACTTAGTGTCAATCGTTGTTGATAGAATGTTTTTGTATGTTATTTTTTTCCCAACATATATTTTTATTTTTCTAAATATATTTTCCCACTTATTTTCTGCAGTATTTTTTGATAATGTTATCGTCGTTTTAAACTGATGTTCATATAGAAATTTATTGGTTTCATTTGTTTTAATAAATGACGCTATAATATATCTGTTTGGGGTATTGATATTGACGTTGTCTAGATCTGATACCTGTAATGACGTCAGGATTGTACATTGTATACTTCTTATTAAAGTCTGATATTTGGAGGTAATCTGCCATCAGGGATTTGATAAATTGTTTTAAAATTTTCAAAAGTGTAAAATTGATCAATTCTAAAGTCAAACAGGATGTTCCAAATACACAATACCCTTTTCATACCAAGACTTATAGAAGAATGATTTTTCATTTGATTGTTATTTTCATATTATTCCAAATTATTTGTTTAGTTTGGGTTATTACATTTTTGGTATGACTTTATTTGGTTCCAGGATGAAATTATATCTCTTAAAAATGGATAACTTTTAAATTTGCTTTGTATAAATTTGTCATTTATTTCCCATTCAAAAAGTAACTTGCCTCCGTATCTGTCTAATTGAGATAAGTAATATAGATTTTATTAAAGATGTCGAATCATCATTTTATATTTTTTTTCACCCAGCTCGCCTTTATTGATAATATATATTTTCTCAAATCAATCATTTTTATTCTCCCATTTTCATATTTTTTCTTCAATGTATCCCTTTTTTATCTTTTCTGGTTTATTATCCCAAATGAAATCAAACATACATTTTTCTAAAGTTTTTAATAATTTTCAAGCTAGGTAAAGGTAATACAGATAAAGCATAGATCAGTTTTGGTAAAGCAAAAGATTTGATGACAGTAACTTTTCCAAGAAGTGTAAGTTTTCGGTGTTGCCATTGTTTTTAAACAATTTTTAAAAGCATCAATTTTAGGTTCTAAATTCTTTTGGAGAGTTAAAGTAGAGTTTGTACAAAATGTCATAACCTAAAGATTTTGCATTGTCAGAAGTCATTGGAAAATTCGATTTTGGCAATATTTAGTTTCGGAGTTTCTTAATGAGCCTACTTTTAATACGTTACATTTCTTTTCATTTAATTTTAGGCCTGATATTTTATTGAAATCATCGAGTATTTCAATTAATGTTTCGAAAGATTCTTTTGACCCATCAGTTACAAAAGTTGCATCATCCGCAAATAACACATTTTTTAATCTCGATTCCATTTATGTTAATGGCCTTTTATTTTTTCATGTTTACATATACAGTTTGAAAGGAGTTCGATGCATACAATAAATATATATACGGAGAAAGTGGACATCCTTGACGTACACCTCTAATGTATTTTAAAGAAATCTGGCATGTGTCCGTTATTGATAACACAGCTTTGTGGGTCATTGGTATAAAAGTTTTATCCCATTGGATTATTGTATTGCCAAAAATTAAAAAAATTCCAAAACTTGTAAAAAATAAAGTTATGGGTTGATACTCTCTCAAAGGCTTTTTCAAAGTCTGTAAAAAATGAAAAGTGCATCTTGGTCCTTTTTTTCCATTTGTTCTAATACTTCAAATATCGTCCCCGTATATTTTCTCCAATGTATCTATCTTTAATGAACCCCGGATTGATGATTTGACTTATGATTAAAGGTAAAACTTTTTTCATTCTATTTGCTATAACTTTTGCTATTATTTATATAATCAATATTTAAAAGACTTATTGGACGCCAGTTTTTCTAAGAAAAGAGTATCTTTGTTTGTTTTTTAGTAACAGAGTGATGATACTTTGTTTCTGAAGTTCAGTCAAATTTTTAATTTCAAATGAATGTGTTAATAGAGTTAATGTAGTAATATTTTATATCATTCCAAAAGATTTTATAAAATTTCTGTTGTTAATCCATCTGATCCAGGACTTTTATTATTTTTAATATTTTTTTAGAGCTGTTGTTAATTCGAGTTCAGTAAGTTCGCTATCTAGAGATGTCCGTTCTATATCACTTACTTTTGGTATAGTTGGATCCATAAAATTAAATTTAGTTGTTTTTTGTTCAACCTCTTTATAAAGATTTTTATAGAAGCGTTTCTGCTCTTCTATTATTTCATTTTTGTTTTGAGATTATTCGGCCACTAACTTCTATTTGAATCATAACCTTTTTTTTCAAAGTTTCTTTTTTTCTAAATTTGCAAATAATTTACTATTTTTCTCATTATATTCAACATTTAACGCTTTTGATCTTAATATTATTCCATTTATCTTCTTATCGTAGATTTCGTTTAACTCTTCTTTTATTTTTTATCTATTTCTGACTTTATTTTATCAATATCATTGTTTAAGAAACAAGAACTTAATGTCTGTTCTAAGTTAATTAATTTTAAATTTATTTCTTTTTCCCTTTTTTCATCATCTTGTTTGGTTTTACTTTGCAAACTAATATTTTCGTTTTCTTTAATATTTCCTTTCATTATTTCCCACATTGTATTTGGATTTGCACCTGCATTTATCATAGCGGTTTCATCAATAATTTTTTCGTATAACGTTTTGGTATTCATGTTTAAGTAGTAAACTGTTATTAATTTTAAAGTACCCTTTTCCTTTTGTATGAATATGCGTGATTATTGATAGTGTAACTCTAGAGTGGTTCCGATTTATATCCATTTTCAATTTACATAGGCAAACATTATTTTAAAAGATTTTCTGAAATTAAAAAAAAATCAAGTCTACAGAATATAGCAGGTTTTGTCATGTGAATGCCCATGTGAACTGACGTTTATGTGGGTTTTTAAGTTCTTCCAAATATCAAAAACGCTATATTTTTTCAATTATGTCCTTAAGGTTTTTGTCTGCATTTTTTGTGGCCATCTTTTCTACCATTCTTTTTGTCTATTTCTGTATCTAAAACAGTGTTGATATCACCGCCTATTATAATTTTTTTTTCTCTTCATGTTCCAAAATAAATTTATCTAGCTGTTCAAAAATTGAGAAATCATCATTATTTGGTCCATAAATATTTATTACTATATATGTGTTCATTGTCTGTTCAAACTCAATTGCTATTAATCTACCACAAACTATTTCTGTATATGTTATGTTTTTGCAATCGAATTTGCTGTTAATTAAGAAGCATTACGCCGGCACTATTATTAGTATTTCCACTGAAATAAGCCCGTCCATCCCCAATCTGATGTCCATTTAAGATATTGTTTTGTGTTTTAAATGCGTTTTCTTGTAAAAGACATATGTGTCATACTTTTGTAAATTAAGCCAATTAAAAACTTGCTTCCTTTTCATATAATTTTTCCCAAACCTCTTACATTAAAAGTACAAATTTTCATACTCATATTTCAATT
Source organism: Ruditapes philippinarum (assembly GCF_026571515.1). NCBI lineage: Eukaryota > Metazoa > Mollusca > Bivalvia > Venerida > Veneridae > Ruditapes > Ruditapes philippinarum. Next base: position 13,999 of record NW_026858839.1, read on the forward strand.
CAATGTAAAGCTTACGTTCAAAAACAGTAGATGATCTTATATAAAAAAAGCTTAAGAGACAAAAACATATTGTTTGAGTTTACACGTAAAAAATCCATCATGTCGCAAAACATTTATCAAACAAAACATCAAAAGCATGTATTAACTTACGCACGCACACACACAGACACACGCACACTCACATACGCCCACACACACACACATATATATATATATATATATATATATATATATATATATATATATATATATATATATATATATATATATATATGCATGTGTACAAATATTAAGTATTTACACATTAAGCACAAAAGAAATCTTTCTTCAAGGTGAAAGAAAATATCTGTACATTTTTCCGGATCTTATATAAAATATTTTTGGAGAATTGCCTACTGGTTATAAGGCAAAAAGGTTTCTGAAAGTTATTTATTCTGTATAAATTATGGGGGTAATTTAAACTGGCTATTGTAAGGAGCTAGGTGGCTGTAAGTGAGAGGTGACCGTTAGGGGTGGTTAAACTGTATACAGAATATAACTATAAAAGCCTCAATCTATCAAAATTTACAGCTTATTGATTTTATATAATATATCTTTTTTAAAAATATTCTTATTGGTAAAACAATACAAATAAAAATCAAAATATAGCTATCAATTTTTAATGTATATGTGAAAAAGAATATTCAGAAATGATAAACGTAATTTTGATATCACTTATATAATTAATGAAGAAACGCGGACCGGGCTCAAGATATTTATACATTTGTATAACAAACGCATGTTACTAAAAATACTTTTAGCAGGGAACCATGATGCAAAAATGTAAACATCCGGCGAGCTGATAAATATACTGGTTAACGTGGAATGCAAATTAAAGTCAAGATTTAGGAAAGATCTTTGGTTAACACAGTTAATTAAATATACAAGATGGAGCCTTTATCATCCCGGAAGAGAATTCAAGCTATTGCAAGCAAGGAGAAACGTGAGCTGGTAAGAATACAAACATTTTTTGATAACATATTCAATTTGCATACTTAATAATTCTTATTGTTTAACATAGATGGTGTTTGTTAATATTATTGAAAAGATATATACATGTAGAC